>NW_008703570.1:12528762-12538762 GCF_000326865.2 Helobdella robusta
TGAATTTTATTTTTGATTTTATTCATTTGTATAGAACACAAAAAGTGAGTACATACATACAGCGGTGTCTAGAAAACAATCACGAATAGGTTAGGGCTAAGAATATTCTTCGTCCTTTCAAACTTAAAATAATTCGCAATTAATTGGAACCACTTCTACAAAGAATAAATAGATGAAATTAAAAATAACGTTGAAACAATAGAAATAATATGAAACTCTAAAGAAGTTCATCATTTTGATTTTAAAACATTTAACAATTATATAGGAGAACTTCGAATAAAATTCTGATCGAAAAACGAACATGTATTTGGTTCTACAAAGTTTAGAAACTCCTCACCGATTCAATATCATAACAATTCACCAAAAATACAAACCAAGCATGGTAACAATAAATAACAATCCAACACGCAATGTATAATTAACATACATATTTGTTTGTGTAGCTTTATATATTAACATATATATATAATATATATATATATATATATATATATATATACAACATATATACACACATATACAGTATATAAATATATATATATATATATATATATATATATATTGTATATGTATTTATTTTTGTTTTGTATTTTCGTAGTTGTGTTAGTGATTCATAATACTTTTTTTCAATAAAGCGAAACACTAGAAACGCAATAACACACACACGCACGCACATACACACACACACACACACACACACACACATATATATATATATATACACACACACAAATATGTACACAAACATACATTATAGCTATGCATATTTAATACATAAATGTAGTTTAGTGAAAAGTGAGTGAGTGAGTGAGTGAGTGAGTGAGTGAGTGAGTGAGTGAGTGAGTAGGTAGTATGTAGGCGATGTAGGTAGGTGGGGCGTGACTGCAGACTTCTTAATGTGGGGTTAGCCCGGTCGAAGGTTGATTGATGGATGGCCAGACGATGACGTCACATGATTACGTCACTTGTAGCTTTTTTTACTTAATTTTTTTCTATTTGTTTTTAATTCGTTTTATTTGTATTCATTTTTTGCATTCATTTTCACAAGTTTTTTATTTATTTGACTTTATTTTCTTTAAAATTTTCAGTACCTCTTTTAGTCTTTGCTAGGGTTTGGTTAATTAAATTAATTAATTGTTTATTGCTGAATTAAATTTTCTATTAACAAAAATTGTAAATTATCTACCTATTTGCTTATGCGTTACTTTTTGTTTGTTTATACATTCACCCGTTCATACTTTGTTCTTTCGTTGTTTTTCATTCATTTATTCAATCAATCATTCATTTATTTATTTATTTATTCATTCATTAATTTTTTCATTTATTAATTCATTCATTTCATTGTTCCATCTATTATGTTGCCCACCCATCTATCCATCCATTTATTAACTTGCCCATGCAAATGTTTAACGTCAGTCATTTACCTTTCTGGCCAAATTAAGATTTTGTTTTTGTTTTAATAATTAATTAATTAATTCAATCACTAATTCATCCATCCATCTATTCATCCCTTATTTCATCCATTCACTCTTCCTTTCGTTCGCACATCCATCCATCCATTCATTATTTCATTAGTTTATTCTTCCATCACTCATTAATTTTTATTTTTTCGGAGTTTTTTATTAGTTTTCCAAATTTATTCGGTAGCTGTTCATTCATTTATTCGTTCGTTCGTTCGTTCGTTCGTTCATTCGTTCATTCATTCACTAACTTCATCACTCATTCACTCCTGCTGACTAACGCTTCCATACGTTTATTCCTTCTTTTAGTTGTTCTTCAATCCATCCGTCCATCACAATCACTTTGTGTACACAGGATTAACTCTGCATCATTCATCTCTGCTAGATGATAACATTGCTGATGTTGTTGTTGATGTTAATGTTGTTGTTGATGTTGTTGTTGATGTTGTTGCTATGGATGTTGCTGTTAATGTTGATGTTGTTGTTGTTGATGATGTTAATGATGGTGTTGTTTTTAATGTTGATGCTGTTGCCAGTGCAAAATAGTAATAGTTAATTATCGTTGATGTAATGTTTACATTTGTTTTCGCATGCTGTCCCCGATATTGTTGACGAAGAAATTGTGGCGGTTGTCATCATTGAAGTTACTTCTTTGTAGGCACCACACTGATAATGTTGCTGTTGTTGTTGCTTGAGTCGTTGAAGCCGTCTCGTTTATAAAACCGTCGACTTTATTCAGGTCGGTGAATACCAAAGATACTAAATTAGGAGTGTACGGACGGCTAACAATTAAATCCGGTAGAGCGTTAGTCAGATCAGCCTGTGCGTGTTAATTTAAGGTGTGTGTTTCAAAATAAACTACGGTGAAATAATTATTTAAAATTATATTCCTCTGGCTCCAAGCTCGTATCATTCAAGTCTGGTATGATAGATAACTTAGAACTTCACTGACTGTGACGTACATTTAGCCTGTTGACTGCCACACAATTGAATGGCAATGTTATATATTGTTATCTTTGGCTCCATCAATTTCACTTCTTCAGCAGCGGCGGCTGAGTTTAAAATGTCTGCATCCTTCCATTTTTTAATTTCATTTTTTTACATTAGAGTTGGACTTTGGAGTGCATAACGTTGTAAAGTTTTGTAAACGTTTGTAACCAGTTTACAACCATTTACAACAATTACAGCAATTACTCAATTTACATTTTGTAAGGAAATTATGAAAAAATTAAAAAAAACAAAAAAAATTAAAACAAAAATATGAGACACAAATTTTGTTCATAATTTTTGAAAGAAAAAAAAATAAAGGGAAGAAGTTGTCATCTGAGGAGGCAGACATCCATCATAACATAATCAAATCATTGTCCCAACATGCTGAAATAAATCTAATTGTACACACACATACACACACAAACAAAGAACAAACACACCACACACACGTTTAACATGCCCACACACATATACACGCGCACACACTCCATACACACCTGTTTGAAAGCCATTACATTCACACAAATATCAAGATATACAAACACGAACAACACTCACTTACGCTAACATATTATACAGCCACATTCATACAGTATACAAACACACACACACACACACACACACACACAAACATTCAGAGGAATATACGTGCATAAACAAACTCATAAACAAACATATCAACATGCCCGGACAAACTCATACAATTTGTACTTAATTACATAGAATTAACAGACTACATTACTACATTACCAGACAACCACGCATACATTAATATACAAACGCTGTACCCGAATATACAAATACAAATATACAAAATACAAACGCGCGTACAACCTTGTTTGGAAGCAAATACATACATATACAAGAACGACTTCCTGTCATAAACGGACCGAAGCAATGCAGTCAGAAATTGAAATAATTCAATTAAGTCTCCACACACCTAGAAGGTGGGCTGATGATGGTGAGGACGACGACGACGACGAAGATAGCAAGTGATGATGTGATGTTAGTGATGTTAATGATGCTGATGATAACGATGATAGTGGTGATGAAATGAAAATCATGGTGATAATCACTATGATGATGACATAATATATATATATATATATATATATATATTATATTTACATTATATATATATATATATGTATATATATATATATATATAATGTTATTCAAGATGATAATATAATGATGGCGATTAAGATGATGATGAAGAATAAGATGGTGGGTGATTTGAATGTTGCGAAAAGAACTAATAAAAATGTTAATTAAATAATCAACATTAAATTAATCCTTAGTTCCATATTAGTTATAAAATAAATTTTAATATAATTTGAAACTATTTAAAAACTGAAAATAAAACAAAATAAATATCAAACAATTATAAAACAAAAAACTGTCAAAAAAATATTTTTTTCAACCAATTAATAATCGTACGTAATGATCAATAAGAAGTCGAAACACATTGAAGAACAATTTCTTAATGGCCAGTGTCTTATTTGAAATAAACGAACACAAAAATAAATTATCTCTCACCGAATGTGCGCGTGTGTATCTGTACGTGTGTGTATGCGTGCGTGTATGTGTACGTGTGTGTGTGTGTGTGCGTTCGTGTATATGTGTGTGTGTGTGTGTTTGTGCGTTCGTTCGTGTATGTGCGCGTGTGTGACAATTGTGCGTGTGTTTTTGTGGGAGTGCCAGTTGTGTGTGTGTTTGCTGTCACATGTGTGTATATGCGTGTGTGTTTGTGAGTATACTTTTGTCGTTTGTGTGTGTGTGTGAGAGAGGGAGGTAAGAGAGAGAGGTAGATATGTGTGGTAGATATGTGTGGAATTGTGTGTGTGTGTTTATATGTGTGTGTGTGTGTGTGTGTGTGTGTGTGTGTGTGTGTGTGTGCCAGCTCAGCAAATTTGTAAAGAACGTTAGTGAAATGTTCATTCAAATTCATTGAACGTTGTAAAGGATATTCCTCATTTGGCTGCTCCATGGCAGACGAGAACATTAATAAAAATTTTATTTCCATTTGTTTTCCATATTTGTTTTTTATTTTTCCTTTCTTTCTCTTTATCTCTCTTTTTTCGTATTTTTGTAGAATGCTTGTAGAAGATTTCCTTCCCATTCAAACATGTCAACATATGACATACACACACGTACACACGTTCACAAATACACCCAACCCCCCCCCCCCCCACACACACACACACATACACACACACACACATTCACATACCCACACATTCACACACACATTCACATACACACACACATTTGCATACACTCACACTCACACTCACATGAGAACAAACACACAACTATATAATACTATGTTAAAAGTAACGTAAGAATATCTACATATGGCCGTTCGTATGATCAAAACCACGAATCTTCTAATGAATTAGCAAGCCATTTTGTAAAATTGGAACAAGTTGTTTCTTCTTCCTTTCTCTCTCTATCTCTCTTTATTTATCTATCTTTCTTTTTCTTTCCATCTTTCTTTCTCTTTCTCTCTCTTTATCTCTCTCTCTTTCTCACTCTTCTTATCTTTTTTTTAAAATTTGAAAGAATTAATGATTGAAATTAACATCATTTCGAGCCTTTCATCACAGGTTTTATAGAAAAAATTAAAAGGCAATAATGATTTTTTTTAAATGTACGAAATTTTTATTTCTAAATAGTTCTACATAAAATTTTAACTTTTTATCTCGTAAACATCAAATTAATAAAAGTACTTTTAATGGTAAGTTGAAGAAAAATATGTGAGAAAATTATTAAAAATTCATTGCAATTGACAAAAAATTAATGATCGATAACATTATAGCCAATTAATTATGAAATCGCATGTTTTTTTGTATGTTTTGTTTGTTTATTTTGTTTAGTTTAGTTTTATTTGTTTGTTTTGTTTTGGGTTTTTTTTATTTAGTTTAACACGTGTTTCAATCGACATTGTCACGTTCCATTTGGTCCCAGAGATATATTTTTCTACGCGAGTACGTTTTGTTTGTATGTGTATGTATGTATAAATGTATGTGTGCTTTTCTTTGTATAAATGTATGTATGCTTTTGCTTGTATAAATGTTAGTATGCTTTTGTTTGTTTGTTTGTTTGTTTAGGTTTATGTATGTATGATTTTGTTTATTTGTATCATGTTCATGTGTATGTAGTCACAAGTGCCTGTAAGTCTGTGTAATTGTGTTGGATTCTCTAGTTAAAATATTTAAATAACCATTTTTGCCTTTCATAATGTTATCATGATAATAACGATAATTATGATCATGATAATAGTAATAGTAATAATAATAGTAATAATAATAATAACAGTATCAATCATCATCATCATTATCATTATCATTATCATCATCATCCTTTTCTGCAACGTCATAAACATCATCATAATCATTACCACCACCACCATCATCATCATCATCATCATCATCAGGAACACGCAAACAATATAAGCAAAATATTCCCAATTGAAAAAAAAACATCTTTCTTTCTTTCTTACTCTTACTCTCTCTGTCCCTCTATCTCTATCTCTCTCTCTCTCTCTCTCTCTCTCTCTCTCTTTCTCTCTTTCTCTCTTATTTTCTCAATTCTCATTTTTTTAAATTCTTAAATATTATTTCTTTTTGTATTTCTCAGCTTTCCATTTCTGTTGTTGTGCCTTGTTTTATATTCCATTTTTTCTTCAATTTATTTTAAATTTTTTCATCTTTTGTTTTTTTTGTGTGTTTTTTGTGTTTTTTTTTCTCTTTTTTCTTTTCTCTCTTTCAATCTATTTTATTTTTCCCCTTCTTTCAATCTAACTTCCCCATTGCAATCATTCACTTCCATTTCATTTTCATTCACTCCTCTATTCTTTTTTTCCACTTTTTCATTCATTCGTTCATTCATTCATTCATTCATTCGTTCGTTCGTTCGTTCCTTCATTCATTTATTCATTCGTTCGTTCATTCATTCATTCATTTATTCGTTCGTTCGTTCGTTCGTTTGTTATTTCGTTCATTCATTCATTCGTTCATTCGTTCGTTCGTTCGTTCTCATTCATTCATTCATTCATTCATTCATTCATTCATTCATTCATTCATTCATTCATTCATTCATTCATTCATTCATTCATTCATTCATTCATTCATTCATTCATTCATTCATTCATTCATTCATTCATTCATTCATTCACTTACTTTTCCAACGTGGCATTGAATGGCGCTTTAATTTGGCGCGGCGCATTGAAAAATTCTCATTAAGTGTGTCGGTTGTTCGGCGCTACATAATGACGTTTTGTTTTTTTTTTGTTTCTTTTTTTCAAATTTTTTTATGGTTTTTATGACATTAAAAATAAAATTCTAACATGAAATATTTCCGAATTGATGTGAAGACGTAAGAATGAAAACATGTATGTAGCGGTGTCACGCTTGTGTGAAGTGGCGATAGCCTTGCAGTCGAAGCCGGTAGCTGCAACAACTGGACCAGGCGTTGTCGTGTATCCGCTTCTTTCCACTCACATATTTCTGATTTTATCTTTACTTTTATTTGAATCTATTGGTAGGAGGAAAAGTTTGATGTTAATCAGATTTGAAATGTCAGCTGCAAGTGTTTGCAACAACTACAACAACATATTCCGCTTCAACGTCATCATCATCACCAACGTCATCATCATCATCATCATCACCAACGTCATCATCATCATCATCATCATCATCATTATCATCATCGCCATCAGTATCTTAAACGCCATCATCATCATCACCAACGTCATCATCATCACCAACATCATCATCATCATCATCATTACCGAATGTAGTCCATTGTAGCGGCGAAAATTTCATACTCCATTTCATAATTTCACCGAAGCTTATTATTGTTATTGTTATTATTATTATTATTATTTTTATTAATATTATTATTGTTGTTGTTTCTATCGATATTTTTGAGAGTTTCAATGTCAACTCTTAGGAATGCTATTCTTACAACAGTGACCGTTCTTACTGTTTTGATGGTTTTTTTAAAAAACCTCACTTCCACTACCACAAGAATGACCACCCAAACCGAAACCACCACCACCACTACCATCATCATCATCACCACCACCACTTGGATTAGTTCGCCCATTAATATCATTGTAGCCATTAACTTTCTCTTCTTATTAATTCTTATTATTAATATTACTGTTCTATGATGATGATGATGGTGATGATGATGGTGATGATGATGATGATGGTGATGATGATGGTGATGATGATGATGATGGTGATGATGATGATGATGGTGATGATAATGATGACGATGAAGATTATTATTATTATTATTATTGTTATTATTTTTCCATTTGGATTTTTATTATCAAATGAGCGAGAACAGGTGATTCTCATACAACTGAGCGAGCATAACTGCCTTTCTTTCTGTGTGCATGGAAGGATGACTGTCTATCTGTGTACGTGTGTGTGTACGTGTATGTGTGTGTACGTGTGTGTGTGTGTGTATGTGTGTGTATGTGTGTGTGTACGTTTGTTTGTACACATAGTGCACACTGCACACACATAAACACCAAAAGAGCACACATATACACATACTATGATACGTTCATGCACACACTTACATACACAATTTTTTGTTTAATTCGTGTACCTTTAATTGTTGGTAGAAAGTTTTTAATTTTTGACGCACACACACCCACACACACAAACACACAGACACACACACACAGATACACGCACACTGATACATCCACTGAAACAAACACACACACACACACACACACACACACACATAATATAAACGCATACATCCAAAACGCGTTCGCATACAGGCATAAATTTTTACGTGCAAGTGAGCGTATGTGTGTGTGTGTGCGTATATATGTGTGTTGTTTGTATGTTTGCATGTTTGTTTGAAAGTTTGTATGTATGTTTGTATGTATATTTGTACGTTTGTATGTATGTTTGTATGTATGTTTATATGTTTGTTTGTATGTTTGTATGTATGTTTGTATGTATGTTCGTGAGTGGGCGAACATCACCTGAAGTCTTAGACTGACTTAAGTGCAAACTCGCAGATGCTTCAACATACAAATGGATGGACAGACGGATGGATGGATGGATAAATGGATAGATGGATGGATGGATGGATGAATAGATGGATGAATGGATGGATAGTTGAAAAGTGCTATATCTTATTGTAGTTGTAAAAGTAGTGGCTGTAGTAGTTGTAGCAGCAGCATTATTTTGATGATCGTTGACTGAATGAACGAATGAACAAACGAACGAACAATCGAAAGAATGAACGAACGAACGATCGAACAAACTAATGAACGAATGACTGATTGATTGATTGACATCAAACCCCTTCCAATACGGAATTCAGTAACAGAGACTTGTGATTCACCAAAAACAATTACTAACAAATGTAACTTGATCGCTGGACCGTCACAAGCATATGAAAAATAAAGAATAAAATAACTGTGAAGTTGTGGCTGATTGAGTGCGTGTGGTGTGGCGTGGCGTGATGTGGTGTGGTGTGGGGTGGGGTGTGGCGTGGTATGACGTGGCGTGGCGTAGTGTGGTGTTGTTTGCATTGTTGGATTACATCTGACTTACTGACTTCCAAAATTGAATCTTCATCCTAGAATTTCTTCAATTTTTTTTTATTTCTCCTATTTGTAATTCTTCTCATTCAGATTTCTTATTATTTCTTTTTTTCTTTATTTTTGACCTGTTTATTTTTCTTATTAATTAAAAAACTGGCCTTGAGTGATATCATTGGTGAATGACCTTGACATTGTTGATGCTTTTTGTATAAGTATTTGCATGAGTGTGTATGTGTGTGTGCGTGTGTGTGTGTGTGTGTTTGAATCCGTTTATATATATGTATATGTATGTGTATGTGTGTGTTTGAATCTGTTTATGTATGCTTGTGGGTATGTGTGCGTGTGTGTTTGAATCTGTTTAGGTATGTGTGTGTGCGTGTGAGTGTTTGAATCTGTTTAAGTATGTGTGTTTGTGTGTGTTAAAACGTATGATGTACGCAAATGTATATGTAAATGTGTATGAAGATAACCGCAATGATAAATCGGTGATGACGACGACGACGATGATGATGATGATAACGATGGCGAAAGATGTTTGCCTTAGTGACAAAAGTCACAATGATTAATTAAGACGAATTATGATAGGAAGATGTAACTATTAATTTCTAGAAGAAAGAATAATTTGGCAAACAACAGATAGCCAACACAGAAAATACAACACAAATTATTTGTAACATTTTTGTCGTATGCTATACCAGTTAATACAATATCATCTAGTAAATAAACAATATCATATCAAGTAAACTGGCACATAATTTGATATGATACACTATCTGACGTGATACACTATCTAACAAGACCAACTTGATACACCATCTGACATGATATACCATCTAACTTGTATACACCATCTATCATAATTTACCGTATACTTAAACGTCATCAGCAAAATTGTCATAACCATGTTGATCATCATAACCACCTCATTACACCTTACATGTAAACCTTACACCTCTACCCTAAT
>NW_008703570.1:12543762-12545104 GCF_000326865.2 Helobdella robusta
TTTTAATAAGAATGATGATAATGATGACGACAGTGTATATAATGGTGATGATGATGATGATGACGATGCTTACAAATTCACAATGATGACAATACTCGCTGGAGTAATAGAGCGTAGTTGTTTTTTTTAATGATGATGATGATGACGACGACGACGACGATGATGATGATGATAACATAGAAAAACAAAAAATTTAACAAATAATTCAATACTAAACAAACGAACGAACAAACAAACAAACATCCATACATACATACAAACAACCAACCAACCATCCAAACAAACAAACAAATCTAAAAAAAATAAATTAATTATGATTTTTTTTATAAACCTACATGAATGGATTCAAACATGCATTGCATGCATGCACGCACTAGCGACATGCAACATACAAATGCATGTGCACGATACAAGCTTCTCAAAGGTGCAAACATTCAAAACGTGAACGAAATTTGAAAAATAAAATTAACAAATAATTCAATAATTCAATGAATGAGTAAAAAATATTTAAACGTACGTACGTATTTATTACCATGTGTATGTATTTCTACGTGTCTGTCTGTATGTATGTGTGTGTGTGTGTATACGTGTGTATGTATGAGTGTGGGTATATTATAGGTCTGTTTGAGTATGTGTTTATTCGTTTTTGTTTTTAAGTATGTTTTGTATGTCTTTGTGAACGTTTGTATGTCTTTGTGTACGCTTGTATGTCTTTGTGTACACTTGTATGTCTTTGTGTATGTTATGTTCACATATTAATTTATTTAAATGTTGCATATACACATATATACAAACATAGACGTACAAATATTCACTTATACACACACACATCTACATACATACATACATACATACATACATACATACATACATACATACATACATACATACATACATACATACATACATACGAAACGAAACGAAACGAAATAATTTATTTGACCTCAATAAAGAAAATAAGGTGCAGGTTGACTGTGAGGAGTTAGTATCAAACTCATCGAGCACAGCCACCTAAGCCAAAAACTTCAGATGTTACTAATTGATTACAAAAATAAAATCATCGGGCACACCCATCAAACAAAAAGCTTCAGAATCTCTAAATGTTATATATTAAGTTCACGTTGTTACTAGTTGTTCGTAAAAATAAAATTATCGAGTACCACAAAAAACTTCAGATTCTCTAATTGGTGTATATTATATTTACGGTGTTACTAACTGTTCATAAAAATATTATCATCGTGCACCACAAAAAACTTCAGATTCTCTAAATGGAATGTATTAGCTTTGAGATGTTACTAATTGATCCTAATAATAAGTTAGGTCTATATTTCTCTATATACAA
>NW_008703570.1:12545377-12548268 GCF_000326865.2 Helobdella robusta
ACACATCGGCATTGAATTGGATATTTTCAAACAGACAGACACTCCGGAACCTTTGCATCAAGAATAACATGTGGTTAGTTGCGAAGAACAGTTCCCTACTGTTGTCTGAACCTGGCACTGATTAATTTACATGTTACCCCAAGAAGTTTAAGGCTGTCGGGGCTCATCGGGGCCCATCGGACCCAGAGCCTCGATACATATTGGCAAAAATTAATAATAATAATAATAATAATAATAATAATAATAATAATAATAATAATAATAATAATAATAATAATAGTAATGAGAACACCTTTTTATTTACATCGTTAAAACATACAAGAAATGAAAGAAACAATAATTGTCGATGATAATCAAAATTAAAATATACATGTACGTAGTAGAATGTCCTGGAATCTTATAAAGAGCTCGTCATCTTATAAAAAGAATGTGTACAACGAGAGAAGGTTAGTCCTAAATATAACAACAACAACAACAACAACAACAACAACAACAACAATAATAATAATAATAATAATAATAATAATAATAATAATGATAATGATAATGATAATGGGAACTCTTTTTAAATCAATTACCATGAGTACACTATACACTATACAAAATGTTAGTATTTTTTATTTTTTAAATGTTTGAATTTTTTGTATTTTGCTATTATCTGCATTACACAATAATAATAATATTATTAATGAGAATAATATTATTAATAATAATGAGAACAATAATATTACTAATACTAACGCGTTGACGCTAATCTACTCCAAGAATTATGTTTATGTAGCAAGTTGGAAATGAAAAGGATAACAAAATGTGATTATCTAATAAATTCAATAACAAATTAATTAATTAATTAATAAATTTAATAATATTATTGTAGGTTTATTGATGTTTGTATATACTAAAAAACATTAATTAAATGATGTATTAATTTCTATAGATAACAATTACCTAATAACGCCACTTGTTTTTATATTGAATGAAACTATATAATCTATTTCTTATATATATATATATACATATATATATATATATATACATACATACATACATACATACATACATACATACATACATACATACATACATACATACATACATACATACATACATACATACATACATACATACATACATACATACATACATACATACATACATACATACATACATACATACATACATACATACATACATACATACATACATACATACATACATACATACATACATACATACATACATACATACATACATACATACATACATACATACATACATACATACATACATACATACATACATACATACATACATACATACATACATACATACATACATACATACATACATACATACATACATACATACATACATACATACATACATACATACATACATACATACATACATACATACATACATACATACATACATACATACATACATACATACATACATACATACATACATACATACATCTCGTTAGCTCAACACGGTCCGGCCGACTTAAAACATTTTGCTGGTAACATTTCGCGTTTTTAAAGGTTTTAGGGATTTTAGTTTTTAGTTTTGACTAATTTTTGGTTGTTAAAATTGGTTTTAACGTTTTGGACTGTTTCTTTTTGCTTTTTGGATATTTTATGGTAGTTTGGTGGGTTTTATCAAATTTTATTTCGTTTCCAAAATTTTTTTTTTTAAACTCATGAATATTAAATGGTGTGCAATACTAGCTTTCCGTTTTTCATTTATGTACACCATCCTTGCAATATTTTTGTCTTAATTTTTATTTTTTGGTTTAAAGTTTTAACAATGTTTGCAGTTTTATTAGTATTTTACCTATAATTTTAATTTTATATTTATTTATGGCTCCGGTTTTACACAAATGCACTTTTTGTTTCAACCACTATAAATTAAGACCGGACGGGAAATTACACCGGCACGGAGGGAAAGAGAAGGGTCAAGAATGCCCTGGGTCTATGAAAGCGGTCGACCAACCATCGGCCGGGTCTACAGGGCCTTCAGGTTTGGCTCCCCGCGCTGCACCTGTCAACGAGGGTCGCGAAGCCGCACGTACATCAGCTTCGGTCACGGAGGCTCCCATGGGAACTGACCTTAACGCTTTTTTTGACAGACTGACGGCCGCCTTGAGAAAAACCCCGGTTATTGATCATGTGCCGAAACCATGTAGGGAAAAAGTAATAAAAGAATTGATGTCCCTCATGGCGGCAATTTGTAATGAACCTTGCGACCCAACTCACTGGTACAGGCTCCATTGTTTTTTCCCATATATCCTCAAAAAGCCTGCCAGAGGGGGTCGAAGATTCAACCAGGGTAATCATGTTAACAAACGATTGGCAGATTACTCTACATTGGAGGTTGAGTCTATTGCGGCTGGCTTTGAAATCGACAATACAATAAAGCCACGAAAAAACAATCCAAATAGTTGGATTCAAACCGCAATCGCCCGCATAGAACAGGGCAATCTTTCGGCGGCTGTCAGGCTTGTTTGCTCTCCCGAGGGTATGGCGGGGGACTCGCCTGAGACATTGGTTAGACTCAACGCCATCCACCCCAGGTCACCATCGGACAGGCGAGTCTTTCCTGCACCGGAAACCGTAAATGGTTGCGTTTCACCCACCCAGGTGTTGTCAGCCCTGAAGTCATTTAGGAATGGTTCGTCTGGAGGCCTTGACTGCCTAAGGCCCCAGCACATTAAAGATTTAATTTCAGGCCCACTGCCCATTGACGAGTTTGTAAGCTCCCTAACACAGTTTATAAATATAATTTTATCTGGCGCGTGCCCATCCGCCGCCAGCCGTTTCTTTTTCGGGGGTCGTTTGATAGCGTTGACAAAAAAAGATGGGGGAGTTAGACCTATTGTGGTCGGTAAC
>NW_008703570.1:12548432-12555497 GCF_000326865.2 Helobdella robusta
TTTTTAACATACATACATACATACATACATACATACATACATACATACATACATACATACATACATACATACATACATACATACATACATACATACATACATACATACATACATACATACATACATACATACACACACACACACACACACACACACACAATTGTACGTACGCACGTAAACGTATAAACTTAACATAAACATGTGTTTTGTATATCCGTAAAGCGATTATACACATTTAACAGTGTATATCTATTGTATTATGTATATATATATATATATATATATATATATATATATATATATATATATATATATTATCATATAACTTCTTAATAAACATAGAATGTTTATCTTTAATTAACGTTATGATCGAAATTATTATTCTTCCTATTATTCTTATTATTATTATTCTTCTTCTTTTTATTATTATTATTGCCATTTTGTCATTATTGTCATAAATGGTCTTAACCTTTAATATTATGTTATACAATTTTTAAAAATTTTATCATTACGCATTATTTAATTAAAATTAACTTATATATATATATATATATATATATATATATATATATCTATTACCAACATTTATATATATATATATATATATATATATATATATTTTTTTTTATCGTTGTATGTTTTTTTTATGGTGAAAAATAAAAGATGTTCCCATTGTTGCTATTATTATTGTTATTACATCTGCTAATGCAGTATTGCATTACTTGTCAGTACAACATCCTCGTCATCATCGGCTGTACTATCTTTTATCATCATCGTCATCAAAGACAACATCTTCATCATTATTATCATTACAGCTAGCAAGATGATGATGATGATGATCATCATCATTATTATAATCATCATCATAGTCATCAGCAGTAACAGCAGCAGTAACAGCTGTAGCAGTAGCATCATCATCAATTTAGATTGTCATCTTTTTATTGCCTTACAGCAAGTTCAGCTTAGAGTTGTTTAACATTCCTCGTTTCAAATCGTCATCATCGTCAGCGTTTTCATCGTCATCATCATTACAGTCATCGTCACCATTACAATCATCATCATCACAATCATCATCATTCTCATCATCATCATTCTCATCATCATCGTCGTCGTCATAGTCGTTGTCATCCAAAAATCATACGAAATTTAGTATGTAATAAAAACCTTAGGAAAAAATCACAGTGAAAAAATCAGGGTCGATTATTATTATTATTATTGTTGTTGTTATTATTATTTTTAATTATAATTATTTTATGAAATGTATGTGTTGTGTGCGTGCGCGTGTGCGTGAGTGCGATTGTATGTTTAAATTATGTATAATTGTTTGTTGTCAGACAGACAAATTTAAAAAAAAATTATCAATTATTCCATATGGATACCATAAATTTATTGAAAATAATTTGTACGATAATAACACGCGCACACACAGACACACATGCACGCACACGCACTCACGCACGCACTCACGCACACGTGTATAAATTATTATTAATGAAGAACGCAGTTGATGATAAGATAACAAACCACTTGACACAAAAAAAATAAATTATATATGAAGACTTAGTAAAATTTTATGTCCAAACGATAGAACATTTTGAAGATGTTGTTGACAATAATTTTTAGGTGACGTTTGGTTTTTGGTCTCACTTTCTGTCTCTCTCTCTATCTCTCTCTCTCTCTCTCTTTCTCTCTCTCTCTCTCTCTCTCTATGTATATATATATATATATATATATATATATAGTTGTATGGAAATATTCCAATGTGCAGTGTAATTAGCAAGTAAGTTTTTAAATTTTTCGTGCGATGATTTGCTGCTCCTTATCAAGTTCGTTCAGCAGCTCATAAATAAAATTTTTATTCAACTTTTTGTACTCTTCGTTCGAATGTACGTTACGGTACGTACATTTCAACATAGATGACTCTCTTTCGACTACCATTTGTCACCATATTTCATCCAATTATCAAAATTCTGACTACAAGAGCATATCGGAATTGATGTTAGTAGTTTAGTACTAGCGGGACCATGCATGCTATCTCAAATTCGACATTGCCCGGGCCGTGGTCTTCTCATTGCAAACCTCAACGAAAGCGTTAGTCTAAATGACGTCATTGTTACGTCATAAAGTTAAAGTCAGAGAAGGGATGGTGTAGTTCATTTTCTAAGCGCCATTTCGAATGGTAATTTAAAACCTTCAAGTCGTATAAATTGACTGGATTATTATTTTATTCTGCAATATAAACCTTCAGTAATAATAAATTAAAATTTAACAAAACGCACTGAGACAAACACACACACACACACACACACACACACACACACACACACACACACACGCTCTACACATCTATCAATGATGATAAATCAATAACAAAACTACCAACAAGTGTGCGTGCGTGTGACTATCTATAAATTCCCCAATAGCGAACAATTATAGCAAAACGAATGCACACACATGCACGTACACACATTCACCTGCACATACACACTCAGAAATAATTACAAACGACATTCTGATGAAAATGTAAGAGTTGATTACTAAATAATTTTGATTCCATTTTTAGTTTTTTTAGGATTTGTAATTTGAATGTGAGTTTACATGCACGAAAATATTTAAAACAAGCTCTCTTTTTACAATCGTCACTGGCAATCATTACAAGAAAACCACATCTTCTTTTCTATTCCAAATCGTCTCTTTTAATTGTCATAATTTCTTTGATTTCTTTGTTTTGATTTGATGAAATAAAATGTAAAATGTCAAAAGAAATAGCACACAAACACACACACAAACACACACACACACACACACCCATACATTATACTATTTAGCTATTTAGATCTGCCTTCTCGTCAATCGTCAATGTTTGTATTAGTGTTAACAAACTGAAACTTTGTATTTAAACATTTCATTGACCGGACGAAAACATACACACACACACACCACACACACACACACACACCACACAAACACACACACACACCACACAAACACACACACATACAACACATAAACACATACACACAAGCATACTCAAATTTATTTACCTAAGTTCACCTGTATTCTTCTGAAGGTGCATTCGTTTCTATATCATTATACACATACACACTGACATACAATTGTATACACATTAATATACCAACATATATACATATACCGATATACAAACATGCACGCCTATATATACACAACATACAACAATATACATACAACTATATACATACAACAATATACATACAACTATATACATACAACTATATACATACAACTAATATACAGAGAAACATACCAAATATATCAACATATCACTAATATACATACACCTATAATACATGTACAATACATACAACACGCAAACAAATACACAGACGCACATACCGAATATACAAAGGTATATACAATTATTACACCTGCAATTGAAATTAGTCCAGTTGTTGTTGTTGTTGCTTGTTTTTTTGTATCGCATTTGCTTGTTGCTGGCTGCTTGCTGCAGGTAAACAAATTCATCGCCGAAGCGACCGAGTCAAAAAATCGCAATCAAAATAAGAAGCCACATAGATATGGTATCAAAACACCTAAATTCAAAATGTATCCATTTATGATATCACCAGGGATTCATCTATGACATCAAGAGGTATTCCTCTATAATATCACCAGGTGGATATATAACACCAAGATATCAAGAGGTATTTTTCTATGATATCAAAATGAATCCATCTATGATATCATTAGGTATCCATCTATGGTATCAAGAGTTATCCCTCTAAATATCACTATCACCAGGTACCCATCTATGGTATCACCACGTAGATACCTATAAGACCAACAGATATCTATTTGTGATATCAAGAGGTATTCATTTATGATATCACCAGGGCTTCGTCTATGATATCAAAAGGTATTCTTCTATGATATCAAAAGATATCCATCTATGATATCATCAGGTATCCATCTATGATATCATCAGGTATCCATCTATAATATCACCAGGTATCCATTCATCAAAGAGTTGATCCAAAATTACTAAAAACTTTGATGTTTGTTAAGAAATAATAATAATATTATTATTATTATTATTGTTGTTGTTGTTGTTTATTTGAATTTTAAACGTTAACGCTTGCATTGGTTAAACATTTATTTATTTAAAGTAAAACATTGAAAAATGTAATTAGAAAAAATTAATGTAGAACGTGTAGAACGAATGAACGAACAAACGTGCGAACGAACGAACAAGCGAACAAACAAACAAGCGAACAGACGACAGAACAAACCACATCCAAACTTGTTCCTACTTTTCATTACTTCACAGTAAAAAGCCAGAACAACAAAAATCTTTAAATGTAAAAAAAAATGAAAAATCTCAATTGAAAAAAAAACATGAACTTGAAAGAATATACACACACAGACACCCACACACGCACGCACGCGCATACACACACGCACGCACACACACGTACAACTAAAGATCAATCGATTTTAGTATGATAAAATTCATAATAGGATCAATAGATAAAAAAAACTTACACCACTTCAATAACACAGGCTTGCAAATTTATAAAATAAAACAACAAATAAATTATATACGTGTTTATATTATATATATATATATATATATATATATATATATATATATATATATATATATATATATATATACATAAAAACACACACACACTTACACACACCACACATACTACACAACACACACACACACACACACACATAAACAAACAAACGAGCATACACTGTTACTGTAATACTGCTACTACTACTACTACTACTACTACTACTACAACTACTACTACTACTACTACTACTACAAATTGGTAAACATGGTTTAATAATAATGAATAATAATAAGAATAAAAAACAAAGAGTAAATAGAAACATAAGCATAAAGCATAATATAAATAGAGATGAAAGAAAGAAAGTAAAAATGAGAGAGAGGGTTAAAAAAATAAGAGAGAAAGACAGAGAGAGAGAGAGAGAGACAGAGAGAAATCTGCAGTCCATCATCGATTTCTGTTACAGCCACATGATACTTATGAAAGTAAAGTGATATACATGTAGGAGCAACAAAATGATGTTAGTTAAAAACATCATCTATCAGACAAGGTCTGCATCATAGACTGCTATGACTCTTTCTCGATACACAACTATCTTTTGTGTATCTAAAACACACATGATACATACCAACCTTACCAGCCCGGTTGATACTACTGCACTACTACTACTACAAATTGTCAGTTGACGCTATCAATTTAACACGGCCATGTGATACTTAAGAAAGATGATATACACGTACGGGCAACAAAAGATGATGTTAGTTAAAAATTTGAAACTAATACTACCAACTTGTAGCAGCAGTAGTAGTAGTAGTAGCAGCAGTAGCAGTAGCAGCAGTAGTAGTTGTAGCAGCAGTAGTAGTAGTAGTAGAAGCAGCAGTAGTAGTAGAAAAAATAATAGTACTGGCTAAAAAGTAAAATTGGTAAAAACATAAAAATAATTATGAAAATAATAATAATATCAATATTATTATTATCATTGTTGTTGTTGTTGTTACCATTAGTTGTTATCAACTGATTGTTCGTTGCTACTCTGATGTTGTTCAGCGTTGAATGATGATAATAACAATACAATAAATATATCAATCAAAATGTAACACTTGATTTTGTGTAAGTATAAAAAAAGATATCGAAAATAGTTTCTTTCTTTTCCTACTTTCATTCATCCATTCATTCATTTGTTTATTTATTCATTTATTCAATCAATCATTCATACATACATTCATTCAGTTATTCATTTCTAACCAATCGTTATTCACAACCATCAGTTACTCGTTCCATTCATTCATTTGTTTATTCGCAATCATTCATTCATTCACTCACTCATCCATTCATTCATTCACTCACTCTCCGACAAACTGCACCTCATCCAACATAACCACGCCAACCAATCCCTGCCCTGACCTCAAGGTCAAACGACTGGCGTCCATGACCTTTCCCGCTGTGAGGTCATCGTGGTAATCGTCATCACTACCACCCCGACCACGAACACCATCATCATCACCACCATCATCGCCATCATCATCAACACGACGGTAGATATTTCTATTATCATTATCATCACTGTCGAAGGCCACATCTATGTAGTCCAGCTTGCCTCCATTAACGCTGATATCTATGCCCTTAATTCTATTATTATTATTATTATTGCTGTTGTTGTTGTTTATATTATTATTATTTTTATCAGCATATTCAATTCTCGCCTGCTTATTAGTCGCATCATTATTATCGCCGTAACTGTTGATTCCATGCTCATACCTACTATTACTACTACTTTTATTATTATTATTATTATTGTTATTATTATTGCCGTCACCAAAAGATGGATCGATCACGTGGATGACTTTGATCGCTCTGGAGCCGACGACCGACGAGTAGTCGCGTGTGGCTCTGACGTCACCGAAGTTCAAGATCACCAGGTAGGGTGTCGTGTTGTCGTCTGTCAACCTGCGTGTGTGTGTTTATGTGCGTGTGTGTACGTGAATGTACAATGAACATATATACACACATACATACATACGTACCTACGTACGTACGTACGTACGTACGTACATACATACATACATACATACATACATACATACATACATACATACATACATACATACATACATACATACATACATACATACATACATACATACATACGAAACGAAACGAAACGAAACGAAACGAAACGATCTTTTATTTGCTTCCCAAAAATAATAATTAAGAAGGCAGGATGATTGTGATCAAGCTCATGATGAGCTCATCTTGCACAGCCACCTTATCACAAATAAAACAGATGTAAGAAAATTAGAAAAAATGTTTTCAGTTAGCTTAATTAAAGTCATATTCTGTAAATATATATACACGTACATACATATATATATATACATATACATACACATACATACACGCATACACATACTCATATATAAATCATCGAGATCAACAGAACAATGTTACATTAAATAATCATTTAATGTTAGTTTGAATTTATAAGTTTACAATTCAATTTGGT
>NW_008703570.1:12555860-12558239 GCF_000326865.2 Helobdella robusta
CTAAATAAATAATAAATTGCGCATGTTCACATTTAGTTGATAAGGTGATGACTCTAATTGCTCTTTTCATGAGTTTTTTGACTGAGCTGGTGACTGAGGGGTATGCACCTGACCACACTACATTACAGTAAGTTACCTGAGGCATACACAAGGCATTGTATAGCATATTCAAGCATCTCCTCGGCAAGAAAAACTTTATTTTGTTTATTATACAAATAGATTTGGCTAGTTTTGAGCAGATGTTGTCTATGTGTGACCGAAAGGATAATTTCTGATCCAGAAAGACTCCCAAAAACTTGACTACTTTACTTTCAATGATGTCACAACCATTTATTACAATTTTGAAAGGTTCTTTATAATTTAAAAAATTTACTGGACCAAACACAATCATCTGAGTTTTTTTCATATTTATTGTTAACTTATTATTTTTAAACCAGTTGCTAATGTGCACAATTTCTACGTTAGTTTTTGCAATCAATTCATTGACGTTTTTGCCTACACTGAAAACATTAGTATCATCTGCAAAGCAGATATAATCAAAGTAAGTTGAAGAGTTTGGCAAGTCGTTTATGAAGATAACAAAAAGCAGGGGCCCCAAAATCGACCCTTGTGGCACCCCAAATTTATTGAGCACTATCGCTGATACTTCATTTTTCCATTTCACGAACTGATTTCGATTTGAAAGATAACTTTGTATCCATTTTAGTGTTGTGCCTCTTATTCCATATTTTTCAAGTTTTCCCAGAAGTATCCTGTGGTCTATACAGTCAAATGCCTTGGTAAGATCTAAGCAAGTACCAACAACATAATTTTTATTTTCTGTCTCTCTCCCGATTTTACGAAGTAATTCTATAATAGCTAATTCTGTTGAATGGTTTTGTCTAAATCCAAATTGAGAATTCGTTAACAAATGATTTTTTTCTAAAAAAAGGATTAACCTGTTGTACATCAACTTTTCGATTATTTTAGAAAAAGCAGGTAATAGTGCGACGGGTCGATAATTCGTAAAATCTGATTTTCCTCTTTCCTTTGCTATGGGAATGATTTTAGCCATTTTGAAACAAGAAGGAAATTGACCTGACATAAAAGACAGATTAATAAGATGTTCAAGCACATGTGCTGTTGATCGGATGGTAGCCATAACAATTTTACTAGGTATTTCATCCAGTCCAGAAGACGATTTTGCTTTGATTAGTTTTGCTGTAGTTATTATTTCTTCTGTTGTAGTTTGCAAACAGAAAAACGAGTTTGGCAACTGATGATGAATTGTTTCTTTCCATGATTGATTATCCGGTAAGGATTTCTGAAGGTTTTGAGAGATGTTAACAAAGTAATTATTTAGAAAATTTGCAGGCGATGCTATAATTTGTTCATTATCTGTGATCGATGCAGGGTTGATCTTTTTTTGCCTGCTTGTTAACCTATTAATTATTGACCAAGTTTTTTTCGAGTCATTTTTATTTTTGTCCAACAAATCACAGAAATATTGCCTTTTCAGAATAGATTTAACCTTGTTGCAAATTTGACTTTGTGATTTAAATTTCAGAAAATTCTCACTACTTGAATTTTTAATGAACTTTTTGTACAAGTATTTTTTTTTATTCAGCATTCTGCGAAAATCAGTTGTTACCCAAGGCTTTTGTTTTAAAATTTTTTTAATCTTTCCTAATGAGCTGACCTGACAACAGTCTTTAAATGCCACACGGAAAATGTTGGTGAAAAGTTCGAAAGCAGCATCCACATCTGAGCACAGTAACACATCTGTCCAGTCGGTTGATAGCAGTCTTTCATTTAGTTTATCAATTCTGTGTCTTGAAAAAGAAAATTGATTTTCTCGGTTTTCAAATTCTATTTTCACTAATTGTTGCTTGAAACATGCAAATATGGGTAAGTGATCCGAAATGTCTGTCAAATGCACTCCACAAACTGTTACGTTCTCCGATGCATTGGTAAAAATACTGTCAATCAGAGAGTTTTTTTGTATGTTTATTCTTGTTGGTTTATTTATTAATGCTTTTAGATTATAAGATGTCAGTAAATTTTGGAGTTGACTACTGTAAGATTCGTAATTTTCCAAAAGATCTATATTCAGGTCTCCGGTTAAATAAACTAGTTTTTTCTCATTATTTATGGCTAGCAAAACTTGTTCAAGTTGCTTCATATAAACTTTTTTGCTGTAATGTGGTGGTCGATACGTAACAATAATTAATGAGTTGTTTTTAGACGAGATTCCCACTTCAATTGCAAATAACTCTAGTTCATTTGAAATCATCAAATCATTTCTTATCTTAAATATAATATCATCTTTTACAAAGAGGCCGACTCCACCCCCGTGTCTACCGGAACGATTTTTGCCAACAAATTGAACCCATTAATCCA
>NW_008703570.1:12559550-12563974 GCF_000326865.2 Helobdella robusta
AACTTGATTTTTCAATGCTTTCAATTCGATTCGTCGTGACCATATGCTTCAATGCGTCAAATCTCGGCTCCCAGAAATTTTCAATTTTTGCTGGTTGGCGTACGATGCTGATTCATTCCTGTCACTTGGTAACAGCATCATTTTTTCATCAGAAGGTGTGCAACAAGGGGATCCTTTGGGACCGTTGCTCTTTTCGCTGTCGATCGACCCACTGGTAAAGGCATTTCGATCTAAATTTGTTGTCGCATACTTGGACGATATTGCGTTGGGGGGATGTGTAAAGGACCTAATGGATGATGTGGAATTGATCAACAGTAATGGTCGTGAATATGGTCTCAAGTTGAATTTAAAAAAATGCGAAATCACTACAAATTCAACAGCTTTATCTCTCGCCCAATCAAATATTAAAAGAATTGAGATGAATGACCTAGAATTTTTGGGTTCGATAGTTTGTAGAGGAAAACGCCATGATAATTTTTAGGCTAAAAAGCTGGAGGATTTTAAACATATTATGTCAATGATGACGGAGATTGGCAAGCATGACGCCCTTGTCCTGTTGACGCAGGCAGCATTCATTCCAAGGCTGTCATACTTTTTACGTACATCTCCTGGCCCGTCTCAACAAAAGTCAGATGAATTCAACAACGAACTACACATGGGTTTTCAGAAGATATTTAATGTGTTTTTTGATGATAAAGGTTGGAAGCAGGCTATATTGCCGGTAAATATGGGTGGACTGGGTTTGGGCGTCGTGGCCGAGTTGGCACCATCAGCCTTTTTGTCATCGGCCGCGGCCACGGCAGCCCTCCAGGATAAAATCTTACCAATGGATGTAGCATACCAGGATGATTTAAGACTTGAAACATTTCGGCGTTGGTGCACGGTTTACGGAGATATAATGGACATAAATGTGTGTTCGCAGAAGAAATGGAATGAACCATCTTTGAATGTTTCAAAATCGAAACTGGAGGAATTAAATGACTCTCCCTCAGATAAGGCCAGGTTGATGGCCGTCAGAAGTGAATTGGGGTCTGCTTGGCTAAGGGCCATTCCCAGTACAGCTTGTGGTACAAGGCTCGTCAATGGTTCTATTAGTGAGTTTATGCTTGAGACTTGGGCTGCCGGTGGTGTCAGGTTACAGATGCTTGTGTGGGGCGGATGTTTCTCAGTTGGGTCACCATGGTTTATCGTGTAGGCTTGGTTCAGGAAGACAAGCAAGACACTCTGCCATGAATGATTATATATGCAAATTATTCCAGAAAGCAAATATACCCGCCGTTAAGGAACCAGCAGGCCTACTATCTGAAAGCAACTTCAGGCCAGATGGTTACACCCTGGTACCGTGGTCCCAAGGTTGTTGTTTATCATGGGATGTGACGTTCCCTCACACGTTAGCCGAAAGGTACATCAATTACACGGCTATGGAGCAAGGTTCCGCCGCGGTGAAGGCTGCTGATTTCAAAAATACTAAGTATAAAGATTTAAACGACAATACGAGTTTTTGTTCCGATCTGTGTGGAGACATTTGGCCCAGTGGATAAACAGACACAATTATTTTTTGATAACATTGCTACTAAAATAGTTGAAAAATCTGGTGATCCCAATGATAAAATTTATATAAAGCAAAATATATCGTTGCTGTTGCAAAAGTTTAATTCATTTTGTATTTTAGAGAACATTGCTAAGTGCCCTTCTGTGCGAGACCCTGTACACTAATATTATCTGTTTAGCAGGGGCGAAATGATAGTTTTTATGGCTATTGTTTTTAACCAAGGGCTCGCACATACATACATACATACATACATACATACATACATACATACATACATACATACATACATACATACATATATACATACATACATACATATATAATAATAATGCATACATACATACAAACAGACATACATACATACATACATAAACATACATAAAGATTAACGAATAAAAAAAATTAATGTAGACTTACTAAATCAATGAAAAGAAAACATATAAGAAAAATTTGTCTATTTTTTCAATCTGTACATTTGTATTAAAAAACTACAACTTAGTATTTTTTGTAATTAATTATGACGTCAAGATGATCGTTTTTTTTTGTTTATTTACCTAAAATATCTTTAAATTAAAAATAATGGCATTAAATTATTGAATCTCTGAGAATGTTGATTGATCACATCTTAACCATTCATCTCTGTTACGTGAGTGTAACACTGGCAGAATTCAACGTTTCAGATGCCTACATCGGCTGTTTCAAATTCATCAGCTCTAATAATTCGCAACCTCATGTCGTTAGTAGCATTATAGAATGTTCCAGAACTTGCACTGACCTGGGAAGCACTCACATGATCGCCTTAAGGAGAGGAAGAGATTGCTTCTGCGTCGACAGAATGGATGCCGCTGTAGCTTCATCCCAGTGTCACGTCCGCTGCCCAGATGGCAGGGCGTGCGGTGCGATGGATACTTATTCAGTATACAAACATCGGCGAATGCTGATACACGATGTTGCTTATTTTTCCACTAAAGATTACCTACCTGTTGAGAATAAACCGTTTACACCTGCTTCTTTAGAAACGTGTGCATTTTATTGCTTACATCGCGAATCTCCCTTTTTCTGTGTACAAGCTGTTTACGGATTCTGCACATGCAAAAATTGTATGTTCTATGCAAATTATTTTCCATTAAAGCCGGATGTATTTGAATGCAATGTGAGGTGTCCGCACGATGAGAACGAGATTTGCGGCTGTCACCAAAAAAGTGGCCGAGACAATAGTGCGGTCTACCTGACTCGTTTCAAATATGAGTTCCAAAAGGGCACCTCTCTTTTTGCTCGCTGCCGAGATAGGGGTTGGATTAATTTGGTTTTTGACATTCCAGAGACATGCACGTACGGATGCAAGGAGGGATGGAAAGACGGTAAAAGGCCATGCATGGAAAGAGATTGCTCTTTCAATAACGGAGACTGTGGAGCATTGAAATGCATTGAATCAGTGGTCAATGGTTACTCGTACATTGAATGTGTCTGCCCGTATGGCCAGGCTAGAAATAAAATGGATGAGTGTGAAGTTTTTAGGCTAAACTTAGCCTTTAAAAGAAAATCCTACCTTAGCTCAACACTCAACCATTCACATTATGGACTTTTAGATGCAATTCATTTAACTGACGGCATATACGATGGCTTCAAAGGCGCTCAGATCAATGATAACATCGCCGCTTGGATTGCAGTTGAACTCGAGATGTTATTTTGCGTTGGTTATGTTAAAGTTTATAAAAGATACTGCGTGAGTCTAAAGAAGTGTGACGAAATGAATGGTTTTGTCGTCTCACTGAATGTCACGTGAAAGCTTTTTTCCTTCGAAGTTCGTCATAATCCAGCAGGCAGACGACCTGTTTTGGTTAGGAAGCACAGCTGTGGCCGAGTTAGAAGTCTATGAGGCTGGTTGCGACGTTGATAACGGAAAATGTGGAGAGAAGAGGTGCTCAGAAATCCGAGAGGGAAATGCTACCGCCATCAGCTGCAGTGAATGGAACGATACCGAGTTGGTGTCGGTATCGGCCCCTTTCTACGGCTGCTACCAAAAAGTAGACTTCATGGGTACATTAGTGTGGCCAACCGATTATGAACAATGCAATGCCGAATGCAAATTGAAGGATGAGTTGTCTGTGATGAAGGCAGATTTCAACTGCTGGTGCGCTGATCAGGCAACCGTGATGGGCAGGCTACCTGTCGAAGTTTGCAAGGCAGGCCATTACCAATCCGCTCTTGTTTTCTCTGATTGCATAATTAACGATAATTTTTGTGATAGTACCGAAACCTCTACTTCTACAACTACTACTACCACAACAACTATCACAACATCCACTACAACTACAACCACAGCAACCACAAAAACAGCAATTGCTATAGCTAAACTATCCAGAATTACTGCCATTCAAACGATCGCGACTGCAGAAACGACCACCAACGTAGTGACAACGCCACCACCACCAAGACCACCGCCACCACCAAGAACCACACCACCAACAACTACAGAAGTTGAAAATAAGGCGACAGATAGCGTCATCGTTAGCTTCAAAACATGGGCTGAAGAAAATTTGTTGTATATATTAGTCAGCCTTGTAGATTTAGCATTAATAATCGCCACCATAGGAGCTATAGTGATCATTAAGAAGCGAAGGAGGAAAAATAAAAATGCGGCGACGCAAGAAGTGAGAGAAACCCAAAGAGAGAGTATCAGAGATGATGATGATGATAAAGAGAGAGATAATAAAAGAAAAAATGGGATAGAATATGACTCAGCTTCCAAACTAGATCACGATGATTAGAAGTGTCGTCCTAAACGTGTAAAAGTGGTACGATGTTTAAAATGGATTTTAAGTCTTAAGTTTTTGAAATGCTAACGTATTAACTATGCTTGTTTGTTTTT
>NW_008703570.1:12564726-12600783 GCF_000326865.2 Helobdella robusta
TCTGAAATTTTGCGATATGAATTAACGCGCTGACCGCCTGATAAAAATTAATAATTAATTTGAAATAAATTCAAAAATAATAAAAAATTGATGGAGAAGACGAAAAACAGAGAACCTGATAAATGACAGAACGTGTTCGTCAACAATAGCATATTGGAGCTTTCCAAGCAAAAAGGATTTATCTTTTCTGACGCGAGTGAGCGAGTGGAACAGTTTCAGTGACGACGACGACGATGAAGACAACGACGACAACGACGATTTCATCTGAGATAAGGCTGTTTCCAGGCTCTGTAAATTCGTGATTTTAATGCCTTCGTTGCTGTATATATCTCCATTGACATCGTCGATACTAAATCATTATCATTAACGCTATCATGACTCTAAATATCATAATTATAATAAATTATAATAATTATAATTATTATTTGGATTATTGTTATTTTTATTAATATTGCGACAGAAGCATTGTATAACCGTTTAATTATCAAGGGTTTCATTGTGCATTTAATTATTTGACAATGACCATATTTTATTCTATTCTATATTTTATGTCACTGATTTTCTGTAATAAAAGAGTTTTAAATTATTATTTTTATTTTCATTATTATTATCATTAGTAGTAGTACTAGTAGTAGCGGTAGTAATATTAGTAGTGGCAGTAGTAGTAGGAGTGGTAGTGGTAGTAGTAGTAGTGGTAGTAGTGGTAGTGGTAGTAGTAGTAGTCGTGGTAGTAGTAGTAGTCGTGGTGGTGGTGGTGGTAGTGGTGGTGGTGGTGGTGGTGGTGGTATTACCAACCTCTGTTCCTCCTCCAAGCTCCTCCCCCTGTTCGAATAGGACCGCCCCTGGCAAGAGCAGAGCCAATGAGGTGAGAGCATTTGAAAAGTGGCTAAGTTTATTCGTACGACCCACATATCGGCAGCCAATCTGGTTGAAGTTGAACAATTAGATTTAAAACAAATATAATAATAATAATATTAATAAAAGTAACAATAGCAACAATATATATAAATTTATATAACCGTATATAACACTATATAATAATATATAATTCTATACAACTCTATATCGCTATATATACACATACATATATATATTTTATATATATATACATATTAACAACCGTATTAACAACACTATTTAACTAAAGAGTCATTTATTTTGATTTATAAATTTTTAATTAGGTCAAAGTTAGAGTATGGTGTCAGTGTATGGTCTCCATGGAAAATAAAAGAAATTGACAATTTGAAAAGGGTTCAGAAACGGGCAACCAAGATGGTCAGGAATTGTGAAGGCCTTTGTTACTCGGATCGATTGAAGTTTCTTGGCTTGCCAACTTTAAGATTTAGAAGAGTTCGGGAGACATTTTATTGATTTCAACATTGCGAAGAGTATGGTAGATAGAGATTCCTCACCAGCTTTGTGTTTTGATGCGAATCCACGTACCAGGGGGCATCGCTATAGAATACATTTTTTTTTTTTATTATTCTTTAAAAATCAGGATCTGACAGATGCAGAAACTGTAACAACATGCAAGGCAGTGAAACAAAACATGTTCAAAAGTTCCATACAAATACAAGAAATTATTCGTTTTCTAACAGAGTGATCTCTATTTGGGACAATTTACCGACATGCGTTGTTGAATCAGGTACTGTTTCCAACTTCAAGAAGAATTTTGACTTATATGGCCAACAAAGATTTTCTCGATGATCATAAAATTGACATTGTTGTTTGATTGCCTTTTGCTGTCTTTAAGTGCTATTTTGATATGGGCATATATAACTTACGTTTAAGCCCATTATTTATTTATATTTATTTATTTATATATAATCAATAACTCTACTTAACTCTACTAAAAATCTTTATAACCGTATATAACACTATATAATAATATATAATCCTATACAACTCTTTATATCTGTATGTACAGCACATTTACATGTATGGATGTATGTATATATATATATATGCATGCATGTGTGTTTGTATGTATGTTTGTTTGCTGATAAAAAAAAAAAAAAACAGATAAAAACGCTCACTCACCTCACACACACACTCAACAGACAGACAGACACACACACATACATACACACACAGACAGACAGACACACACACATACATACACACACAGACAGACAGACAGACACACACACAGACAGACAGACACACACACAAACAAAATTGTTAACAATAGGAACAACAACAATAATAATAATAAAGAAGAAAAGCAATAGCAACAATAACAAAACTTTCTAGAACCTTCCATAAAGTATCTTTATCTTGAGGAAGCTTATCGAACCAGCTATCAATCATCCTGTGTAAGTAGACGCCCCTCTCATTAACATTCATGAGATCGTTAATATTCATAAACTCGAACTGTATGGGAGCGTTTAGCCATGAGAAGATGCTTTTGAACACGTTGAGATTGTCGTTGTTGTTGTTGTTGTTATTATTGTTATTATTATTGTCGTTGTTGTTGTTATTAGTATTATTGTTTTTCCAATTTGATGTAAGGCCCAGCATGAAACCGCTAAAAATTAAATAAATAACCAATGAATCAATCATAGTGGATGAATGAAACAATCAGTGAAACAATCAGTGAATTAATCAGTGAATCAATCGGTAATACGGTAAATCGATCAATCAATCAATCAATCAATCACTCACCCAACCAACCAACCAGCCAATCAACCAAGCAGCCAACCAACCAACTAACCAGCCAACCAACCAACCAACCAACTCAACCAACCAACTCAACCAACCAACCAACATTTTTCCATTGCTGATGTTGCGCTTGGCGGCATAGGCCTCGACGAACTCGTCCAAAGTGCCTATGTAGTCGTGCAACTCCGGCTGGTTTCTTGTGTGGATGTGTTGCAGGCTTGAGTAGTTAATACCGAAAGATTTCTGTTGTTATTATCATTATTATTATTATTATTATTATTATTATTATTATTATTATCATTATTATTATTATTATTATCATTATTATTATTATCATTATTATTATTATTATTATTATTATCATTATTATTATTATTATTATCATTATTATTATTATCATTATTATTATTATCATTATTATTATCATTATCATTATTATTGTTGTTGTTGCTGTTATGATGATGTTGAATAGTGCCAAATTACCTTAGCATCCTCGTCTACATTCAACCCTCCATACGACGACGATGACGACGAGAACGATGATGACGTCAGTAGTGGTTCATCGAGGTCAAGGTCAAACGATTCGAAAAGGTCAAGGACCCCCGTGAGGTAGAAGGCGTCAAAACCTTCGTCCAGCCAGTGTTTGAGTACGTTCTGGTTGTAGAGGTGATGGTGAGTGATGATGATGATGACGATGATGAAGATGATGATGAAGATGATATGGTGATTACAGTGATAGTAATGATACTTGTTGTGATGATGATGGACATGGAATGCAATCGATAGATAAACTTAAAAACATGAACAATATTTTCTTTCTTCCCAAATTTAACAATTTGATCATCATCAAAATACTCATCATCATCATCATCGACACCGCCATCATCATCACCACCACCATCGTCATACCATCATCATCATCCCCGCAAATAACATCATCATCATTACTTTCATTTCCATTTGGACATACAAACACCGATGGTTTAAATCAGGCAGAGTGTAGTGGTTATGGTGATAGTAGTAGCGATTGGTCAGTTTATCGAAAGTCCATGCTGACTGGTCGTCTGTGCTGACCTAAATATTTGAAAAAACGCGTTTTTATTGGTTGTTGTACGGTGTCCGGAAAATTCATCGTGGAAATTTCATCGTGTGGGAGAAAATTCATCGTTTTGAACATTCATTAATAGATTGTCGATTGAAAGACAATATTGACGAAGGTCAGGAATCGACCAGGAAACACCAACAACTGTACCAGTTAATCGATAAATTAATTAAATAAGCCCAAATAATGAATCAATTTTAGCAATTAATTAACAAATTAGACAGAATAGTGAATAGATTACGGCATCTTAACGATTAAACGACAGTTAGCAATTAGTATTATATTGCACGATAGGAGTTGAACCTACTGCATGCTGGTCACCCACAACTATTAATGATAATCTAAGTTAACGAATTCGGGTTCAATTTCTATTATTAATTAATTAAACAGCCTCACAAATATTTCCGCTTAGGGCCTCAATACCTTATAACAATACCACAATGAATTATCCACTATGAATTTTAGCCCACGATGAATTTTCCCCCAAAATGAATTTCCCACACGATGAATTTTTCCCCAAGATGAATTTTCCCCACGATGAATTTTTCACGATGAATTTTACGTAAATCTTGTTGTACTGACCAAATACCTATATATGAAAAACATGATTTCATTGGCTGTTAAAATAATCTGTCATTTTGAAAAACGCTTTCAATTGGTTGTCGCAATAAAATGTGACATTTTATTAATTATTATTATTAATTAATATTATTAATAATTACGATAATGATTATTAATAATTATAACTGACATTACTAACCCAGTTATTTGGCGGTTTAAGAGAACCATCCACCACAACTCCAGCATGCCAAATATAGTAATTTTCATAATCAGAATGATGCTTTTGTTGCTGTTGATGTTGTTGCTGTTGTTGTTGATGTTGCTGTTGATGTTGCTGTTGTTGTTGATGTTGCTGTTGTTGTTGTTGGTGGTGGTGTTTGATGGCCAATCTACTGCTAGTAAACCATTTATGCAGACGGCTGGTTTGGTTGGGATCGAGTTGGATAATTAGTTTTATACCTGGTGATGATGGTAATAACGGTAATAATGATGATGATGACGATGATGATGCTGAGAAGGAACATGATGATGGTGGCGATGATAAAGATGATGACGATGATGAGGATGAACATGATGATAGTGATTAGAATGACGATGACGTTGTTTTTTTTGTTGTTGGTGGTGGTGATGATAATAATGATGACGATTATGAAGACGATGATGATGATGACGATGATGATGGCGATGATGATGATGGCGATGATGATGATAATAACACAACCTTTTTGATGAAATCTCTCAATGAGAATGTGTAGCAAGTGGTTAGTTCCAACCTAAATGTACACCGCATGAAATTTAATGAAAGTTAATTTTTAAAAATTCATTCATCCACCTACCCATCCAATCATTCATCCATCTATCCATTCATTCATTCATTCATTCATCCATCCATCCATCCATCCATTCATTCATCCATCCATCCATCCATCCATCCATTCATTCATCCATTCATCCATCCGTCCATCCATCCATCCATCCATCATTCTAACATGAATGTATTACTAATAATAATAAATTACAAAATCGTTTCCATAATGGTTGACAAATTGATTTATAATAAACTTATAAAATAATTTTTTAAACTATAAGATAATCATTTGTGAGCTTGGTGACTACAAATAATAATAATAATAATAATAAAGTATAATTTTATATAATTTCCCTAATTTTCCTAACTTTAGGGTGAACGTTAGTGAAGTTGGTGATACCCAGGCGACCGTCCTCTTCGACTGATTCCAGGATGTTTGCCAGTATGATTGCATCAACTCCTAAGTATGTGAAGTAATCTAAACTATCCATGACTCCTAGTTATTGAAAGAAAGATTGAAAAAGTCAATCAAACCATTAACTAATCAATCAATCAAACAAACAAACAAACAAACAATCAATCTATCAATCAACCAACCAATCAATCAATCTATTAATTAATCATCAATCAATCAATCAGTTAATCAAATAACATAAAAAATTTATTAGTAAATAATTAATAATTTTAAAAATTTTCAAATAAGTAAAAATAAAATTTAAAAAACATTGTTAATCACCATCATAAACATCTTTGCCATCATCATCAACATCACCATCATCATCAACACCCTCATCATCAACACCATCATCATCATCATCATTATCATCCTCATCCTCATCCTCACCACCACAATCTTTACACCAATTAACCTCTCAAATCTCCAATGCCATCACCATTAGAGTCCCACACATCCGACATTACATCAATCCGATAAATAGTTGACTTTTTCCACCAGGAATGTGACAAAATTTGTTTCTGCTGCTGCATCTTTGCCTCATTCCCATACTCCTCTTTTAATTTTTCCAGTTCTTTGTTATTGCACCAGTTGACGAATAGGATGAAGGCAATGACCCCGAGCAAGGCAGCCAGTAGAGTTATGCTTTGGTCGAGTAAAGGGCGTTGTTGCTCGGATATTTTTTGACGGAGAGTCTGTAGATGTCGCTCCCGATCCGTCAGATCTTCATCCTCTTCTTTTTCATACTCCTAAAGTTGCATTATGTCAGACAGTGAAAAATTTTAAAATTTTAAAACAAATTAATTAAACTCATTAATGATTAAACTAGGATGCCATTAATCAGCCACAAAACCAACACAAACCTTCAAAAGTTTCAAAAAATTCGGATCATTGAAATCTAATTCCGGCAGAGGAACTTTCAGCTTGACATCGAACCCAGCGTCACCGTCGTAATCTGAACCATTGTTAGTGAAAAATGAATTAGGTTTAGAATTTCTTTTCCTAGCTCGCAAAATATCGTCATCATCGTCGTCATCGCCATCTTTGTTTAACGTCATTCGGCGGTAAAATTTATTAGACATGATTTTAATTTAAATAATAAAATAATTTCGTCTAAAAACCCGATCCATTTAAAATTTAAATGACAAATAAAAACAAAAAGTGAATCTATTAAATAAATCCATATAAAAGTGGATCGAGATAATAAATTTTTGCCTTTTCAAATGAAACACATACAGTTAAAAGCTATTTACGCTTACAATAACAACAACTTAACGTCATATATGGGTATTTATTTATATAATTTTTTCCATTTTTATTTATTTACGCATATATATTTCTAACTAATGTTTAATAAATATAAATACATATAAATGCTTTTAAACTACTTTAGACCTTACTAGGCAGAAGATTTCAGTTAATTTAACTATTAATCAACTAAAACCAATTAATTTTATTCTGACGAGAGAGAATTTTAACAAAACTTTCATTATAAAACATTAAAGTATTATTGAATGTTAACACCGCAATGAACAAAAATTTAACTAACAAAAACAAATTAAATTATGTATTTGTGTGTGTCTGTGTGTATGTATGTATGTTTGCTTGTTTGTGTGGTGTGTGCGCGTGTGAGTCTTTATCATTCTTATAGTTTTAATAGCATAATAACAAACATAAGGTAAAAAACCCCAACGAAATAAACTCCATATTAACATATTAATAATGATATCTGCTTCATCATATCATGCATATTACCGTGTATCACATCGTATACTGTAGTATCATATATCATACCATATAATATCATATCTTATATCATACCATATAATATCATATCTTATATCATACCATTTATCCCATCACATCATATATCATATCATATAATATCATATCATATCCTATATCATACTATTTATCCCACCATATCCAATCATGTCAGACGTCATATAGTATCGTATCACATTATATATCATATCGTATATAGTATCATATATCCTACTATCTATCCCACACTAACCATCTCAAATAATATCATCATAAAACTGGGGAGATTTTTCTGCCTTTTTGGGAGAAAAAAAAATAAATAAAACACCTCTTTTTAACTACTGTCAATGAAGCCTCCAAGGCCCTGACCTAATTTCTTTCATCTCCCTGGCTACTTTTCATAGAGTCTTCGGGGCCCTGACCTAATTTTTTTTGTCCCTACAGCTATAAAACACGTCACCGTCACCTCTCAAATAATCGCCCTCTGTATTAGTTGCAGTATCGAGGTAAGTTTTGTAGTGGCCATAGGTAAGAATTGAACTGAAGCAGGCCGGATTAGCAGATGGTGGAAAGTTGAAGTAGTTGTTGTTGTTGTGGTTGTGGTTAGGATTTGGGCTACTAGCTTGGTTGTAATTGTTGTTTTGGTTGATGAAGTGGACGTCACTGTCGTTGTTGTAGTTGCTGCTGTTTGGGAAGTTCCTTTCATTATTATTGTTGTTGTTGTTGTAAAAGTTCGAGCCATTATTATTATTATTATTATTGATGTTGTTATTGTCGAGATAGTTTGCGTAATTATTATTATTACTATAGTTGTTGTTGTTGTTGTTGTTTTGGAAAGTCCATCCATTGTTATTATCATAACTGTTGTTGTTGTTGTTGTTGTTGTTACTAAAATTGTTGTTGTTGTTATTGAAGTTGTTGTTGTTGTTATTGAAGTTGTTGTTGTTATTAAAGTTGTTGTTGTTATTGTTGTTGTCAAAACGTATGTTAAATGTTCTGTTGATTATCGGATCCCTGATCAAAGTTAGAACCAGGAATGTAAGCGTGGAAAAACTCCACAGTGAATAAAAGCCTGTAAATGAATGAGTGAATGAATGATCGAATGAAAGAGTAAAAACATGAATTAATGAATAAACGAACTAGTGATGAAATTAATGAATGATTGAAAAGACGAGTGAACCAGTGAAAAAATGAAAAGACGAATGAAAAGATGACTTAACTAGTAAAGATATAAAAGAACGAATGAATGAATGAACGAACGAACGAATGAATGAACGAATGAATGAACGAATGAATGAACGAATGAATGAATGAATGAACGAATGAATGAATGAATAAACGAATGAATGAATGAACGAACGAATGAATGAATGAATAAATGAATGAATGAATGAACGAAACAAACAATACAACTAACCTGTCAGAAGACTCCAGCATACAACCATTGCAATTTCACTGCCATAGAACAACATCCAGTTTTTCATAGATAAAACTGCATGAAAAAAAATAAAAATAACAATAATAATAATAAAATAATAATAATAATAATGATAATATAGAAGCAACAAAAACAACACACTTTTGTTTTTTGAGTTTTCAGTGTGGTTCAAGTGCAGATTGTCACATAGGGCAAAGGCTGGGTGATGGTGAAAATATTAATTATAGAAATTATTATTATTAAAATATGAAACCAACCAGCCAACCAACCAACCAAACAAATGAACCAACCAACCAACTAACCAATTAACTAAGCAACCAACCATCTAACCAACCACCCAACCAACCAACCAACCAACCAACCATCTAACCAACCATCCAACCAACCAACCGAAAACGAGACAAAACATGGCGAAGCAGATGAAATCCCACTGTGGTGGACAATTGTAGAGGGAGACGAGCGTCAGACCGTACATGTAGGGGATGATGACGAGTGATTCCAAGACAACGGACAGCTGGCCACTACCATTCCATGGGATTACCATGTTTACGCTCCCGTTCAAATCCCTAAACTATTATGACGTCATTAAGTTATTTCATTTCTTTTTTATATTTACAATAACAACAACAACAACAGCAACAACAACAACCACAACAACAAACCTGATAAAAGAGTCCGACGAGAAGGTAGGTCAGCTGCATGGTGCAGGCCACCAGCAGGGCTGACCTATTGACCTGGCTAAAAATAGATGCTACTAGATGGCTGACTATACAAACGAACCACAATGGTATGCCAAAGTTCATGGTCAGAAATTTACGGAGGTCGTCTGCAATAATTAATTAATTCTGCAAAGGTAAAACAATGAAGTGAATAATGCATTAATCAATCATACAACCAGCCAGTCAACCAACCAACCAACCAATCAGCCAACCATCCAGCCGATCCCATAAACTCACCATTATCCTTCTCCTCCATCACTAACTCCCACTCTGGTTCCCGGCGGCGATCTCCATCATCAACATCATCATTCCTCCTTCTCCTACTACTGCCTCTATTACAATTACCACTAGTAGTAGTGGTGGTAGAAGCAGCAGCGTCAGCAGCGTCAGCAGAGGCCAATTTGAAATACTTTTTGAAGAAGAGTTTCAAAATGTCGACGTTGAAAATGCGAGAAATTGCTATTAGGACCAGGCACTGTACCGTGCTTATTACTGACATGTAGTATATAGTTTCCTGAAATGTCTGTAGATTGAAAGGCGAGCCAGCGTGAATTCCAAGAAGGGCCAATAAGGTAATTAGGAGACCTCCGTAATCTGTGTGTGTGTGTGTTTGTGTGTGTTTGTGTGTATGTTGTGTGTGCGTGTGTATGTGTGTGTATGTTGTGTGTGCGTGTAAGTGTGTAAGTGCGCGCGCGTGCGTGTGTGTGTGTGTGAATGTATGTGTGTATGCGTGTACAATATTAAAATAGGAACAATGACAATCTTACTTATTTTTGCTCTGGACTTAATAAACCTCGTCAGAGTGAAATGTACGGCTGTTTGAAATGCATAAAATAGATTTACGATGCCTAGAGTCGATAGGCTGATGTGGTAGCTACGTGCAACGCTCGATAGTTTCGTCACAACGTCATCAAACGATGAGATGAACTTTTCAAGACTGTGTGGACAGATCTGTGTGCGAGCGTGTGTGTGTGTGTCCGTTTGTGTGTGTGTGTGTTTGTCTGTCTGTGTGCGTATGTGTGCGTGTGTGTGTGTGCGTACACGGACAGTTGGAACAATAAAAAAATTAAGAAAACCAGACAAAGAAGATACAAGAATCCGCAAAACGCATCTTTACCTTGCTTCTACCAAGACCATCGTCTTCATTAATAGTTTCAGTCTGGAAAAATGTGCTGACAAGCAAGAAAGACATGCAGGTGGCTATATAAAAAAGCGGTTTCAAAAGGACCAGAAACCGTAAGAAAGTCATAAGTAGTGGCCGTTGTGGCTGCATTGGCGGCTCTTGTGGCGGTCCCTCGTTTGGAATGTTTTTCGCAGAGCCCCGTCTTCCAGGTTGACTTGTGTTACTTTGTCTTCTGCTCAATTGTGATCTGCTGCTGCTACTACTCATGTTGTTAACGGTAGGAAAAAAAAGGCTGTTGTTGTTGTCATCATTGCTGTTGTTGTTGTTACTGATGATTCCAGTGTTGTTGTTGTTGTCGTCGTCGTAGTTGTTGGTGCTGCTGAAGTTGTTGTTAGTTGTACCGGGAATGTTGTTGTTGATGTTGTTGGCGGAAACATTAATCTCTAGACTGCTTCCTCTTCTCTGATTTTTAATTAAAATTTCAAATAATTTTACATGAAATGGTGAAAATACTAGAAAAATGAAAACACATTTTACACATTACAGAAATCATTTTAGAATCTTTAAAAAAAAAAAATTATCAACAAAGTCATTAACAGCAGTGCCAACGAAAAATGAAAGATTATATTGACACAAAACAATTAAACTATGAAAATACCATTTTTCAAAAAAAAATTACAAAGAAGGTAGTAGTAGCAGTAGTAAATGAATCAATACTTGATTGTCTGTCACACTCTGTAGCCTGCTACTGCTACTCTGGCTGCTGGCTTCGGCAGCTTCAGTGACTGAACTCTGGTTATTTTCATTGCTAGCAGAAGAAGAAGCTAAACTGGGTGAGTTTTTAGCAAAGTTGAGCCTGAGAAGCCGTGACGTGGAACGGCTAGGAAGGAAACTCGAGCTATCATTTGATGTTCGCCCACGGCTAATCGAATGTCTGAATGACGAACTGGCTTCATCAACAGTTGGAATTCTGTAGAAAAAATTGCTAACTACTTTTCTTAATAAATTTAATTTAAATGAATATTTATTCAAACTAACTGATGTTTAATGAATTTTTGAAGAAAAAACTAAAGTAAGGAAGTAAATTAACAAACCTCAAAGTTTCTGAAGATCTTAACCGACCAGACGACCTTGTACTTGAGCTCCTTGTGGACCTGGTCTCCTCCAGTTCCTCTTCCTCATCGTGCTGGCTGCGTCTGGTGGGAGATTTGTTTCTCTTTTTCGGACCCATTTCGCTCCGGCTTTGCACTTAGTTAGAGACTTAAATCTTAGAATGTTATTTTTTTAAATTTTATTTTTAAATAAAATAAAAAAGGAATGATGCCAAAAGCTACTAAAGCTAAAAGCTAAGGCAACTAAAAGCTAACAACTTCTGTGAAAAAAGTAAATCAAAGTAGAGTACTAAAGTCGGAAAATTAAAAGAAATATAATTTTTGATACAAAATAATAAAGAAATAAATATACTTTAAAATGAATTTCTCAAAAACAAAATTTTTAACGTAAAAGAAGACAATTTTTCGTAAACTTCTGCAACAAAATTTAAAAATGACACCAAAGCGTTGTCATGGAGAAAAAAGTGACCGTTAAAGTTGTGAGGCGCTTCATTTTTCTATTTTCACAAAATACCACATCATTCAACACAAATACAATTACTTAAATATACAATCTAGACCAAAATAAGGATCTAAATCATCACTCCTAAATCAAACACTATTAGCATATACACATACGTACAATACAAATTATAACACACCATGGTTTTAGAACTTTTGGGTCAAAATTCCACAAAGAAACACACACACAGTCACAAACAACAACATATACATATACATGTTTATTCTATATATACTATAATTCTACTAAAACTGTCAATAATTATATATAGCCATACATGTAGTCATGCAACCAAACACACGCACACGCATCCCCCACACACACATACTTACATACATACATACATACATACATACATACATACATACATACATACATACATACATACATACATACATACATACATACATACATACATACATACATACATACATACATACATACATACATACATACATACATACATACATATATACATACATACAATAATAAATATCTCCAGAGCTCAAATATTTTAGGTAAGAGAAAAAATTTAGAAGGCATAGATAATAAATGGGCTGATGAAAATTAATTTTCTTTGCAGGAATCTTGCTGCTTTATTAACTAATGATATTATTTCTATTGTAGTTGCTGAACTGTTGCTATTGTTGTCGTTGTCGTTGTTGTTGTTGTTGTTGTTGTTGTTGTTGTTGTTGTTTTGTAGTGTGTATCCTAAATATTTTTCATAGGCTTCAACAACGAAACCAGCACACGACACATACACCACAACACAAACATTTCATGTGGTTGGCAAGGATTACTTGGGATTCGAACTATGTCTCTGCAAAAGTCGTGACATGCACCTTAGCTATATACACACGCAAAAACACACACACAAATAGACAAACAAACAAAAAAACAATCAGCTCACATTACAAAATGCATGGCTCGATACATTCTACAATTAAGACAAACTTGTTAGGCTTATTTTGCGATCTTATTATTACTATATTAACCTCTTTGATGACTTGATATTAGAAAATAATAATAATGATAATGATAAAAATAATAATAATAATAACGACTTTATTCGGTCATCAATAATAATTTTTTTGCTTGAATGTTTTGCGTCATGTGTGTGTGTGTGTGTGTGTGTGTGTGTGTGTGTGTATGTGTGTGTGTGTATGTGTGTGTGTGTGCTCTGTTATTATTGTTACTGTTATTATTGATATTCACATTTAAACGTTATAATTAGATTATGCAGCGGCTTCTTCATCTTCTTCTAATTATCATTGCTTATATTATTATTGTCTAATGATGAATTAAAATAATATCCAATAATACAAAACAATACGAAAAGTAACTCAAAACAATACAAAAGTAACTCAAAACAATACAAAAGTAACTCAAAACAATACAAAATAATGCAAAATAAAACAATATTTTTTTATTATTCTTTAAAAATCAGGAGCTGACAGACGCAGATACAAATGATGCAGACGATGCAGATGATACAAAATGTTACAAAATTGATACAAAAAAGATACAAAAATCATAACTGAATGCTTGCGACATTGATATCAGTTATCAAAATGTGAAAGAAAAAACAAGAGCTAAAAAAATACAGATTATTACTTTCTGAGCATCATATCCTAATATGGAGCTCCGCTGATCAGTGATAACATACTTAATCAAGCGTGTGATAGCTCGTAACATACATACATGCATACATACATACATACATACATACATACATACATACATACATACATACATACATACATACATACATACATACATACATACATACATACATACATACATACATACATACATACATACATACATACATACATACATACATACATACATACATACATACATACATACAAAAAACATACATACAAATGAACAAGCAAACACAAACAAACACATTTACACATATGTTGCATGTATAGCTTCTCAGCCAATCATATTCTTCAAAAGTTGCATCTATTAATAGATACATTCAAGCAGGAACGAACGAACGAACGAAAGAAAGTAAGAAAGTAAGAAAGAAGAAATGAAAATAAGATGGATTGAATAAATGGATGCATGGAGCGCATGAATGCATGCATGCACTAAAAAAAGCAAAAAAAACAATTCACTGTATTCGAAACGAACGAACGAACAAACAAATGAATGAATGAATGAAAAATAAATAAATAAACAAACGAACGAACGAATAGAAAAAGAGGTATAGTAAAAGTAATAGTATTAAGTAACAGTAGTGTTGGTATTGTTTCGATTTCATTCCAAAAGCCAAATCGAGAAATAAACATTTGAGGTTATAGTAACGATACTTATTATTATTATTATTAGCAGTATTAGTAGTAGTAGTGGTAGTAGCAGCAGTAGTAGCAGTTTTAGTAGTAGTAGTAGCTGTGGTTGTTGTTGTTTTTATTACTGATTTTATAGCAACAAAGACGATATTTTTTTTTAAATAAATAAACACTTGCATGTGTGTGTGAGTGTGTGTGTGCGTTCCTATCCTATCTAAGCAAATGTTTTTTTCGTGTGCCCCTTTGATTTATTAATTTCCATAACGAACCTAAAAAATTCTGTTCTCTGACAAGCAAAATATCAAAATTTTTGTCTATATCGGCAGCGCATTCATTCATCTCTTCTCTCGTTCCTTCATTCATCCATTTGTTTGTTCATTCATTCATTTGTTCGTTCGTTTATTCGTCCATTTGTTTGTTCATTCGTTTGTTCGTTCGTTCATTCATTCATCTAGCCTATTTAGCATATTTTTTTTACATTTGTTTATTTTTGAATTCTTCCATTCATTTATTCATTCAAGCATGCATTTACTCATTCATCAATTCATCAAAATATTCATTTACTCATTTATTTATTCATTCATTCATGCCTTCATTCATTCATCCATCCATCCATTCATTCTAAACAATTCATTTTTTCAATTTTAAAAACACACCATCCTAGACCAATGTTAAAAACACGATAACAATGCCTCCCTCTCACCCATCCACTCACTCACAGCATCCACATCTCTCGCCTCTCTCTCTTGTTTTCTCAATAATGTTTCAACCTAACTCTACATACATCTCTTACTTCTCTCTTTCTCTCTTTCTCTCTCTCTCTCTCTCTCTCTCTCTCTCTCTCTCTTGTTTTTATTCTTTCATTCCATTCTTTCACTAGTTTCGTTCATTCGTCTATACAAATACACATTATATTTAGCAAGAAAGAGAGAGAGAGAAGAGAGAGAGAGAGAGAGAGAGAAAGAGAGACAGACAAACAGACAGAGAAAGAGAGAGCAAAGGAGCAAACAGATAGACAGACAGACAGACAGACACACACACACATGTTGTATATATAGAATGTATTTATATATACATGTATAATATAGAAGCAATGGTTAATAGTTTTATTGTTGAGAACAGCTTAAAGGAGCGGCTTTCCGGAGTGGTGGTGATGATGATGATGACGACGACGACGATGATAATGATGATGATAACAATGATGATGATAATGATAATTATGTTAATAATAATAATAATAAGGAAAATAATCTCGATTAGATAATGACGACGACGATGATAATGCCGATGATGATGATCTCGACAACAACCGTGATGATAATGATGATGATGATCTCGACAACAACCGTGATGATGATGATGATGATGATCTCGACAACAACCGTGATGATGATGATGATGATCTCGACAACAACAACCACGATGATGATGATGATGACGACGGCGATGATGATGATGACGACGACGACGATGAAGATGTTTGGTATAAATACACCACAACAACGATCGTTCGATTTGGAGATAAGTCTTGAGTTGGTTGCGAGTCAGTAGTCCCGCTAAATTAAAATCCAATTAGCTTCCCTGCCCTACAGGCTGGTATCGCATAATTATCATAAAATTATCATATATTATCATAAATAATTATATTATAACTTGTTATAATTTTAATTTTAATAAATTTTTCGACGTTGTTAGCCTTGCTAATTTTCGACTGGATATTTAGAAGTTTTGCGGTGAGTAAAAAAAATATTTTCGCAACTACTACTACCACCACCACCACTACTACTACTACTAATACTACTACTACAACTACTACTACTACTTCTACTACTTCAACATGTTTTTAAGTATATTTAATTTATAATAATTATAATAAAGAAAATAATAATTTTGTCTGTGTGTGTGTGTGCGTGTGTGTGTGTGTTTGATCGAGATACCTCTGGAAAATAATTAACGCAGAATTAATAATAGCAACAATAATAATATGAACAAAAATAACAATAATAATAATATAAATAATAATAATGTAAATGATAAATTTTGATACAGAAATTATAATAGTATCAGAGGTACCAGCACAAATCCAAAATGGCCACAGACGTGACGAGGGTCGTCAGAAGGTAGCGCTATATAAATGACCATTTTCTCAACTCATGTAGCTACCCTCAGTTCACTAATAAACAATTTTTCACACAGTATATAAATGATCTTTTATTTCAATTTATGTAGCACTTCATTTTTTCTTTCTCCCTACGTAATTCTTTGATTAACTATAAAATCTTCTTACGTCACAGTTTAAATGTTCGTTTACTCGATTTGTATAGCGCCTTTTTTTCTTTTCTTTCTTTCCTAATTAACTAATCAATTAACAATTCGTCAATTAGCACTAATCCATCAATCAATCAACCAACCAACCAACCAACCAACCAACCAGCCAACCAACCAATCAATCAATCAATCAATCAATCAATCAATCAATCAATCAATCAATCAATCAATCAATCAATCAATCAATCAATCAATCAATCAATCAATCAATCAATCAATCAATCAATCAATCAATCAATCAATCAATCAATCAACCAATCAATCAATCAATTATGATTTTTCTTTCATATTAGGACGATTTTATCCGATGAAAACCCAGACGAGAGGATCAAGCACATCAAGCACTATCAAGTTTACAGGGGCATGTCTCCTGCCACCTCCAACAGACTTGAGGTTTCATTCATTTCATAATAATAATTATAACAATAATTATAATTATAATTATTATTGTTATTATTAACATTATTATTGTTATTATTAAAATTATTATTGTTATTACTAAAATTATTATTGTTATAAATTATAACTTAGATAATCCTGATTGTGATCGTTAATTAGGTTGTAGTCTTTAACTTTATTCGTTGCCATTAACAACTATATCATCATTATCATTACCATTAGCAAAAACGTCATCATCATCATAATCGCCACCATCCTCATCGTCGTCGTCGTCATCATCATCATCCTAACAGAGCCGCATCAGAGAACTTGAAGATGCCCTGGAAAGCGAACGTGAACTGAGGCTTAGGGTATGTAGTAGTTGAAGTAGCTACAGCAGCGCTAGTAGTAGTAGTAGCAGCAGCGCAGTAGTAGTAGTACTACTACTACTTAGAGTAGTAGTAGTAGCAGCAGCGTTAATAATAGTAGCAATTGCATCAGAGTAGTAGCAGCAGTAGTAGTAAAAACAGCAATAGTAATAGTAGCCGGAGAATTAATAGCAGTGGTAGTAACAGCAGTAGTAATTATAAAAATAATAACAACAATTATAATCAATAAATGAATACAGTTATAATAAATAATAATATTTATTATTATTATAATTATTATTATTATTATTGCAGGCCGAAAGAGCTCTGCAGGATTTGACCATTGAAGCCACTGGACTCTCGGAAAGAATCGACGAATACGATGGTCTGACCTCTGCTCAGGTTTTTATAAAAATATTATAATTATTATTATTAATTATAATTATTGTTAATTTTAATTATTATTATTATTACCTTTGACGACGAATATAAATAATTGCTTTAAACCTAGGCGTCAATTAAATCAATTGATCAATCGTTCAATCATTTTTAATCAACAAACTACCAAATCAACCGACCAACTGACAAGCCAATCATTCAATCAATCATTCATTCATTCATTTTTTCATTCATTCTTTCTTTCTTTCATTTGCTCAGTCATTCACTCAATATTCATTCACTCAAACTTCGCCAAACAGCTGGAGGCCATGAGACGTAGAGATCAAGAGATCCTGAAACTGAAGAAGGACCTAGAACTTCAGCAAATCCAACACGACGCCTCAGAAGCCAGTCTGAAGAGAAGGTTCCAGGACCTCATCAACTCACTGACTGATCAACTCGAGCAGGCCAACAAACACAAATCGAAGTACGTCAGTGAACGTGTGTGAATGTGTGTGAACGTGTGTGAACGTGTGCGAACATGCTTGAACATGTGTTTGTATGTGCAAGGAAGAAAGCGAAAAAGAAAGAGAGAGAAGGAGAGAGAGAAAGAGAAAAAACATACAACAGTTTCTAATATGAATATTTAATTTTGAGCATGATGTCGTCAGTTATGTTGTGTATATATTTATCACGGCGACGTTGCTGTTGAAAATCATGCTATACATGTTGCAATTTCGAATTTTTGAACTTGAACTTTGAACTTTCATATTTGAACTTTTGCACCTGACACCAATCAGGGGTGACAAAGAGAAGCAGCAGTTAACCATTGAGATTGACTTACTCGCATCTCAGGCCGATGCTGCCAACAAAGCCAAGGTTAATCTCCTTATGGTTGAACTATTTTAATATTTTATAAAGTTTTTATTATGATTAAGTTATTTCAACATCAGCACCAAACAAAATACATCACATGCAACATCACACCAACACATCACACGCACACACACTCACACACACGCACATACACGCACACATTCTGCAGTCACACGCCGAAGCAAAATTGGAAAGCCTTGAGGATCTGGTCAGAAAGTTGAGAGCTCAAGTTGAAGATCTCACCAGGGCAAACGCCGACCTTAGCGCCGTAAAGGCCAAACAAGCTCAAGATATTGCTGACCTTCAAAGACAGCTGCATGACCTTGAGAACAGCTACGCTCAGCTGATGAAGTTGAAGAATCAGCTACAAGCCCAACTTGATGAGGCCAAAGCTAAGCTAGAAGACGAATCAAGAGTTAGTTGAGTCTATTATCAATGAGTCAAAGTTTAGTTTTTTGCTATTTCTATGTAATGTCTATGAATTTATAAAAATTATATGCTTATTTAATAAATAGAGGAATTTTTAACTCGTCAAAAATTTGTGAAACCAGTTTGTTATTCAAATAAGTAAAACATGTAAAAACATCAAATAAACTTTGAAACATTTGCTTGATAGCTTCGCAGCCAGCTTGCCGCCCAGTTGAACAGCCTGCAGATCGACTTCGACAACATGAGCGCTCGCCTCGACGAGGAGCAAGCAGAGAATGCTAACTTGAAGGCGCAACTACAGAAGGCCCTCTCTGACTACCAGCTCATCAAGGGCAAGTACGACAGCGAGGTCGTTCTCAGAACGGAAGAACTCGAAGAACTTAGGTAGGTGCCGTCGTAAAATTAAGCCGTTTTTTTGAGATTTTAATCAGCTGACAATTAAATTGAACATTTATTAATTAAATATTAAAAAGATCAATCAAAAATATTGTTAAATTTTTGTCGCCAGGAGAAAAAGCGGTGCCCGCATCTTGGAGCTGGAAGACTTGGTGGAGCAAGGTCGCAGTAGGATCAACAAGTTGGAGAAGGAGAAAGTGAAGTTGACCATCGAAATTAGGGACTACTCGCAACAACTCGACTTAGCCAACTCCAACGCCAGTGAACTTTCCAAGAAGTTGAAAGGTTTCGAAGGGTCGGCAGGTGAACTGATGAAGAGGGTGGACGAACTCACCTTGGAAATCACCAACCTCACTGGCGAGCGAGATAGATTGATGGCAGAAGTTGCAAGACTGAAGGCACTGAACGGCGAACTGCAAGATAAATTGGATCACTTGGCAAGAGAGAACAAACATTTGACTGGTGCGTAGAACGAAATAAACTTCTAAACTTCTCTTGGATAATTTTTTCTCACTTCAATAATATATCATCTAAATTTAATATTCTAAATTTAATTTTAACATTTAATTTCAACAACTTTCAATAAGAAATTTAAACTTTCTCAATTTTCGACTCATCAAATATTTACAGACAGCCTTAGAGACGCCCTTTCGCAGAACGGAGACCTGAGCAGACAGGTGCAAGAACTGACCCACCTGAAAGCTCAACTGGCCGCTGAAAGAGACGCACTGGCCGTTGAATTGGCCGATGCCAAAGACGCTTTAAGGGACGCTCTGGCTAGATTGGATGCTGCCAACCAGGTCTGTTTCTGCTGCTCGCCAGTGTGGTCGCTGGCTGATCGATCTGAAAACAGTTTTATTGGAATGAATTTATTATTTTTTAGTCAATAATATGGTAGTAATTAAAAAAAATTATACGATTGATGTTAATTAAGACAAAACAAAATTTATAAAACTAAGTTTAATAACTCGAACAACTAATTTTAAAAACAAACTATAAAATATTTATCCTTCCTAGGCCATGAACCAACTGAAGGCTGAATTCGAACGCCGTTTGAAGGACAAAGATGATGAACTTGAGAATTTGAGGCAAGTATATTTGTTTTCTTGTATGTTTGTGTTTGTTTATTTGTTCATTCGTTTGTTTGTTTGTTTGTTTCTTTGTTTGTTTGACGACATCTCCATTATTCATTACACTGATGTGATTGGTAGCTTTCATTAGTATTTTTAATAATTATACCATGCTACCAAAATTAATAATACGATAAACCTTACCAGAAAGAGCAGCCAGAGAGCGATTGACGAGTTGCAGAGAGCTCTGGCCGAGATTGAGGCCAAGTTGAAAGCCGAAATCGCACGTCTGAAGAAGAAGTATGAGGCAGACCTCCGCGAGATGGAACTGCAGTTGGAAGCCCTGCAGAGAGCCAACGCCGAACTTAACAAGAACAACAAATCCCTGGCCCACAGGGTCAAGGTTAGGAAAATATTTTCTGAAAATTTAAATTTGTGCTAGATGTTAGGGGTTTGTGAATAAGATTAGAAATTGATCGATTGAGCCTTTTTTTAAAGTTGAAATTAAAATAATGAAAATGTTTGCTCTTTGTTACATACCGATATTAAGTAGCCGGCAAATATGTTTTTTTAATAGTAAACTATTTGAAATTGAATTTTATACATGAAAACAAAACTTAAACCATTTCTATTTTTTAAATAATCATAGGTACTTCAACGTAAATAACTCAAAAAATTATGAAACCAGGAATTGGAAGCCTTGCTGGAAGAGGAGAGGAGAGCCCTGGACGATGCGAGGAACCAGGCAGCTCTCTGGGAGCGCAAGTGGATCGCTCTACATGCTGAGTTCGAAAACCTGCAAGCTCTTTACGATGCTGTTCGTGCTCGACTCTCTGCATTTTTCTATCTGCTTTGATGTTTCTATTTTGTTGTGATGGTGCTGCTGAATCGATTTATTTATGATGTTTTATTGATAGGATGCCGGTTAATTATCTTTATGAATTGGTTTAGTTTAGATTTTAAAATTCTATCGTGTGAAGATTTTTATTGATGACGATGAAACTAATGTGCAAATTGATTATAAGCATTTAACACAAACATTTTCAGTAGTTTAACAATTGAAATCATTTTAACGAGTTCCTATTTTGTCAACATTCAAAAGTATTTTTAACGTTTTTCAGGCCGAGAGAGCCCGCAAGGCCGCCGAAAGTCAGCTGGGTGATTCATCTGGCCGCTTGAACGAGCTGAACATCAGCATCACCACACTGGCAGGCGAGAAGCGCATGCTCGAATCAGAGCTGCACAACTTCAAAGTGGAATTCGAATCAAACCTGCACGCCAGGAGAGCCGCCGAAGAGAGGGCAGACAAACTTCAGGCCGAACTCGCCCGTCTGCTCGAAGAATTGAAAACTGAACAGGAGAACGCTCGCCGCGGCGAAGCGGCCAAAAAACAACTTGAAGCTGAAGTGAGGGAGTTGACGATGAAGCTGGAAGAAGCTGAAGCCTACGCTGGAAAGGAAGGAAAGAGACTTCTTGCTAAATTGCAAACCAGGGTCGGTTTTTGTTGGGGAATTGTATGAAAAGTTTAAAAAATAATTAAGATATAATTATAATTTCACAATATTAAAATATTTTTATTTTATAGAATTGTTCATTTATCAATATTTTATAAAACGATTTCTTAAATTAGAAAATAACTCTCCTCACATTACATAGCTCCGTGAAGTGGAGATCGAACTGGAGGCAGAACAGAGACGCAGCAAGGACTTTGCAGCAGAAAACCGCAAACTTCAGCGTCTGTTGCAGGAGTTGAAAGTTCAAAACGAGGACGACAAGAGGCTCATTATGGAACTGACCGATCAGATCAACAGTCTGCAGGCCAAGAACAAATCGTTGAGAAGACAAATCGAGGAAGTTGTAAGTTGACGCTTCTGAAAATTTTTTTACTATAAAAGTAGTCAACAATAACATCAAATTACGTTAAAAAACATTAATTAATTAATCAATTTTCTAACTAAAGTTACCATTTCATCTCACTAAATCAGGAAGAAGTTGTTGGCATCACAATCAACAAATACAGGAAGGGGCAACAACAGTTAGAGGAAGCAGAGAGGAGGGCCGACAGCGCCGAGAAGACCGCCTCCATGACCACAGTTCGCGCCCTGCCACTTGGCGTCACCCACAGCGTCGGACACACCGTCCGTCTGGGCAGTGTCGTCCCAGCTTCTTCGGTGGTCGTCGGTGGCCACAATGGCCCCAGATCAATGTCGGTCAGCCGCGAAGTAACCAGAGTTTTGAGGGTGTAAATAATTTTTTGGATATGTGCCGAAGTGATTCAATGGTACCGAAAGGTTTCTCGGCACGAAATAATTTAGGAACCTTTGAATTTGGTATGATATATGATATGGTATATGTTATGATATATGATATATGATATGGTATATGTTATGATATATGATATGGTATATGATATGATATATGATATGATATATGATATGATATGATATGATATATGATATGATATATGATATGGTATGATTTAAATAAAACGTTTCAATATTTTTCAATTTTTTATTCATATTAAAACGAAATTGGTGGCTAATAAAAGACATCTTTTAAACCTGAAGTTACATTATAAATTGTTGTTGGCTGTCATTGATGTCGTTGTTGTTTCTGAAACTTTTTCAATTCTTTCATTCTTCCTTTCTTTCAATCTTCCAGTTTTTTATTTTTGCTGAAACAATATTCACATAAGTTTCTATTGGATTTTTCAATCAAATATGGCTTAAAATTTAAAATAGTGAAAGATGGAAGATAGATACAAACACATACATACATACATACGTACATATAGGCGTACACACGTACATACATACGTACATACATAAAAACAAACACATACCGCCACCGACACGTACACACATGCAAGGGTATTAAATATCCCAAAAACATCGTCATAAAATTCGCACCCCAAGTTAATTATTAAATCACTTATTAATATGGCTGAAGGATTAATAAAAATCCAACAAAACTAATTACAAACCTTTATTTTGGTAACAATAATAAAAATAAAAATAAAAGAACAATAAGGATAATGAAACGACGGTCATCGTCACCATATTGAAAATGAAGGAAGGAGTGGGCAAACTTTTCAGTGTGAGGGCCGCATTGAGAATTATTTTACCTTTGAAGGGCCTCATATGTACTTTAATAGCAAATTTTTTCGACCCGGGGGAGAATTTTTTTAAGATTTGTGGCTCCTTTTTTAGTCATAATGACTAGATGATGACATTTTTTGGCGAACAAGGCCTCGATTTTCCAGTAGTAGTAGTAGTAGTAGTAGTAGTAGTAGTAGTAGTAGTAGTAGTAGTAGTAGCAGTAGTAGTAGTAGTCGTCGTAATGTTAGTGGTAGAAGAAGTAAGCAGGTTAAAATGAAATGTAAATAGTGTGAGAAAATATACTGGGTCCCTTTTTTCATATAGCATCTTTTAATAATGTTCAAAGGCGCTATAAAATTGCCTGTGTGTGTGTGTGTGTGTGTGTGTGTGTGTGTGTGTGTGTGTGTGTGTGTGTGTAATGATATAAAATATATTGTATAGATGCGAATATATAACACACGCTAATAACGCACACATACACACACACACACACACACACACACACACACNGCACGCACACATATATATATAGAAGTTTATTGAGGTGTATATAGTTGATTTATTTAAGCTTAGCTTTTTCGCTTAATGGTATGATGTGTTTAATTTTTTGAGTAAATATAATGTGAAACCATTTAAATTTTTCGTTCTTTTTTTTGTTATCTTTTATTGTAGAATGGATAGGTGAATGAATGAGCTATTGAATGAATGAAAGTTTAATTGATGGATTGACGAATGAGGGGATGAATGAATGGAATATTTAATGAATAAATAAATAGATAAATTAATTAATAAATGAATGAATAAAAGAATGAGTAAATAAACAACTTTTTAAAAACTGTTTAATTAATGAACATAATTTTTTTTTCTTAGTAGAAAGGAAGAACATTTGGGATTTAGATAACCACAAAATCTATCTGTCGCCTGGATTATTTTAACAGTAATTGCGTCATCGTTTACGTCATCGTCAACATCATTACCGTCAACAACAACAACCATCCACTCATTCTTTTATTCATTCATTTGTTAATTAATTTATCTATTTATTTATTCATTAATTATTCCATTCATTCATCCCCTCATTCGTCAATCATCAATTAAACAACATCAACAACAACAACAACAACATAGTCACCGTCAACAACATCAACAACAACATCGTCACCAGATACATCATCAAACAACAACAACAACCGCAACCATCATCAGCCGCTACAACAATATTGAAAAAGACAAAGCCGGCGAGAAATTTGAATTATTCACTAACAACATCAACAACAACTACAAAAACAGCAGCAACAACAACAACAAAAATGACGTCAGCTGATCAAACATGGCCGTTGAACATTCACGTGACCGACCTTCAAAGTGACGTCACCATCCGCGTCAGAGATGACATGCACATCGGCGGAGTTATGATTAAACTCGTCGAAACTATGGGTATCATTAAATACTATTACTATCATTACTACTACCACTACTACTGCTACTACTTCTACTGCTGCTACTACTACCACAACTCTACTTCTACTGCTAATACTACTAATGTTACTACTACAACTACTGCTGCTGTTCCAGCTGCTTCTACCACTACTTTCACTATTAATTTTACTGATACTATTACTAATACTACTGCTGCCACTAGAACAGTAGTTGCAGCTACTACTTCTACTACTGCTGCTGCTGCTGCTAAAAATAATAATAACAATTATAATAATAATAAAAGCACTTTTACCGTTGTGGTAATTAAGTAGATTATTGAAACATTAATCATCGCTATTATTAATATTGTTGTCATTATTATTGTTATTATTATTATTGTTATTATAATTATTATTATTATTATTGTTGTTGTTGTTGTTGTTGTTGTTGTTGTTGTTGTTGTTGTTGTTATTATCAAGAGCTACTAATAATGCTACAAGTCTGGATGGTGCACTTGCATCCTGTTTAGGACCATAATTATGTTTAATAATAATAAGAATTATAATAAGAATCATAATAATAATAATAATAATCGTAATAATTATAATAATAATATTATTTGTTATTATGATTAATCATAATAATTATAATAGACTTCGGGTTCATTTTAGATTACGCTTAAATCGCTCAAATTTAACCAAGATAAATGAGACGATTGCGGGGATTACCAACACATCACACACACACACGCACGCATACACACACGCACACACACACACACACACACACACGCACACAGACGTTGGGTTTCTCCCACCTACATATCGTTCACATTTCTAATTGCCCGTCTTTGGATTTTCCACCTTCTTTCTACTAATCTCTATTTCTTAATCCAGAATCCAGCACATCACTGGACCCCCAACTTACAATTTACACATCCCTAATTTCAGGAACTGGACAAGATTGGTCGGATCATTCTCTGTATTGGCCTGACAAAACTATGTGGGTTTCGAGGGCTAAAAGTACATTAGAACGCTACGGTGTAAGGCCGCATGATAAGTTGGTCTTTACTAGTATGCATAAAAATATTAAGGTTTGTTTGTTTGTTTGTTTGTTTACCTGTTTGTTTGTTTGTTTACTTGTTTGTTTGTTTGTTGGTTGGTTTGTTTGTTTTTGAGTTGTTTTCTATCGTTGTTGCTTTTGTTAATTAAATCCTTCGTCATCAGCACCATTAGTATATCGACATTTTCAACATAAAACAACAACATCATCAGCAACATCATCATCATCATTATCATCAATACCGTCATCATTACCATCATCATAACTATCGCCATCATCATCGTCGCCATAATCATCACATCACCATCACCACCTCCATCTACTACAGATCCAGCTGCCAGATCTCACGGTACCTTTCGTAAGGGTGAACTTCTCAGTGAACGTTTTTAATGTAAACCTTAACATCTGCAAGGAACTTGGTTCGTACAAGCGCACATTCACACAAACACACACACAACACACACAAAACTCACACATTTGCACAAGTGTATAAGAGGGAGAGAGAGAGAGAGAAAGAGAGAGAAAGAGAGACATAAACACACACATGCATGCATGCACAAGTGTATAAGAGAGAGAGAGAGAGAGAGAGAGAGAGAGAGAAAGAGGAGAGAGAGAGAAAGAGGAGAGAGAGAGAGAAAGAGAGATAATAATAAAAATAGTGAAAAGGAGAGAGAGCAATATAATAAAGAATGTGAGAGAAAAAAATGAGAAAAAACAAAAAAACCTTTTTTTCCACTTATCCCAATCCGGAATCAACATCAAAAAACAGGAATAAGACACCCGGAAGAATTATCCTTGATGAAAAAAATCGATCCGGACCAATTGAAGAAGAATCAGGGCGTTTCAGGCAAAAGAAAAGACGGACTTCCGACAGGGATGAACCAGAAGTTAGCGGGGTCCAGTGATGGCCTGAATGAAGTTAAAACGCCATCTACTTCCGGTTTTCTAACTCCTGATGTTAATATTTGTTTTCTATCTTGAAATTATTGGTTTTTTTTTTGTTTTTTTAATTATTATGATTCATTTTTGTAAACGAAATACCTCATCTATTGCAACTACTGCTACTGCTACTACTACTACTACTACTACTACTACCACTGCTGCTGCTGCTACTGCTACTACTACTACAACTACTACTACTACTACTACTACTACTACTACTACTACGGCTTAATGACAACAATGACAACAACAACAATAATAATAACAGTGACGTAAAAATTTCCAGGGCACCTTATCGAGAACTTACAACCCCTACATGGCCAGCAACAGCTCCCCAAACCGTTCATTCAACGCTAACGGTATGTTCACTCCTGGCACCGGTTCCATCGACAATCTGGCTTTCCATACTTTGAATATCTCCTCATCATCGTCCAATAGAATCGTCAATAGCACATCCCTGGTCCTGCCTAATTTGCTGCCTAAAATTAGGAATTATTCCGAGGCCGCCAGGATGAATGTTGCGTTAGTAATTTTTGCTGTTTTTTAGAATTTGAGTTATTTACCCCATCCAATTCATTCATTCATTCATTCATCATTCATTCATTCATTCATTCATCCATTCATTCATTCATTCATTCATTCATTCATATCAGATGGTTAGATTCATCTCTCTCACTGATGGAGCAAAATATAACAGAGAACGATACGCTGCTGTTGAGATATAAATTCTACGATTTTTACGATCTAAATCCTAAGGTTTGATTGGTTGATTGGTCAGCTGGTTGGCTGCGCAGCTGGTTGGTTGGTTGGTTGGCTGGTCTGCTGGCTGGTTGGTTGGTTGGTTGGTTGGTTGGTTGGTTGGTTGGTTGGTTGGTTGGTTGGTTGATTGTTTAATTGGCTGGTTTGTTGTTTGGTTTGGTTGGTTGATTGTTTTTCTTGACTGATTGGTTGTATCATGGTTATTCAAATGTCTTCTAAATAGTCGTTTAAATGATTGATTGATTGAGTGAGTGATTAATTGGTTGATTGATTAATTAATTGGTTGATTGGTTGGTTAATTGGTTGGTTGATTGATTGATTGGTTAAACAAAATTTTGATGCTTGTCTTGTTAATCATACCCTCACAAACACACCAACAAACACACCAACAAACACACACGCACAAAACACACGCACAAACAAACACACGCACAAACAAACACACACACACACGCACAAACAGTACGATGAAAGTAGAATCAGATACATATACGAACAAGCCAAATGGTTGGTCCTCTCGGAAGAATTGACTTGCTCTGAAGAGGAGATAATCTTATTGGCTGCCCTACAAGTCATTAACATAATTAATACTATATTATCGTAATTAATATTAAATTATCATAATTTATTCACACGGGCGGATCTAGACTACTTTGAAATTGGGCTAAATTTTAAAAATATTGAGATTCTCGATCACCAAACTTTAAATTTTCATACTCCGGAGATTAAGCTAAATCTGCCACTGATTATTTATATTATTATTATTATTATTATTATTATTATTATTATTATAGTTTCATAATTATTATTATTATTATTATTATTGGGGTCAGGTTCAAATCGAAGAGGTCATGAACCGACCCTACAGCCCTGACGACCCTCACCTTCACGAGCCAGGTGTGAAAATTATTATAACAACTATAATAAAAAATAATAAATAATAATTATAATATAATAAAAATCATAATTTATACGGCATCTTTTGAAATTTTTTCCTGCTGATAAAATGTTCACATAGGCACGCACACACAGTATACATCTCATCACACATACACCGTACACACACACACGTACATACATCGATGCGTCATTTGCCTCGCTGGTGATAGTCTGGGATTTCTTTACGCCACAATGTCATCCACACGTAGATTATGAACAAGAGCCAAAGGATGACGTAGAAGACGCTCTCCACCAGCTGCAGATCTCCCTGGAGGGAGAGAGAGGGGGAGAAATAAAAGAAGGAGAAGGAGGAAGTAATAGTAGTAGTCGTAATAACATTATTAATAGCCGTAGTAATGATAATAGTAATAATTTTGGTATTAGTGGTAGCGGTAGTAGTGGTAGTAGTGGTTCTGGTGGTATCGTTTGTAGGGCCACTAGGATCAGAGATTGTATGAGATGCTACAGGTGAGTATGATGATGATGATGGTGATGATGATGATGATGATGAAGATGATGGTGGTGGTGATGATGATGAAGATGATGAAGATGATGGTGGTGGTGATGAGGATGGTGATGATAATGTTGATGATGATGCTTGTAGCGATGACGTCTTTTCATGACTGGCGACTTCAAAAAATTGCTTAATGACGTCATTTTTATCCTCTATCTGCGTGAATATTCACTATCATTATCATCAATAAAAACATCGTCATCATCACCGTCATCATCATTATCATCATCACCGTCATCATCATTATCATCTTCGCCGCATCATCATTATCATAACCACAAAGGCCTAGAAAGTTCCAACTGAAAACATTCGCCAAGTATCTTTTCATCTTAAAAAATGATAAACTCTTCATATACAAGCAGCCAAACAAAAATGATTATGGTGATGATGATGTTGGTGGTTGCGCCGGTAATGATGATGATGATTCTAAGAAAGCGTTAAAAGTCTTCGATTTGTCGTGTTAGTTTTTGATAAGTTTTGGGGTCTTTTTTTGTCATTGCTTTTAACTCATTCGTTTGCCGTTTTGTTTGTTCATTCATTCATTCAATTCATTCATTTGTTCATTCGTTCATTCATCCACTTCACAGCTTCTGAATCCTTCTCTCTATCATCGGCTTTCGACGTACAGGAAGATAAATACGTCATCAAACTCATCCTACCTTACCATGGCGCCACCGACGAACTCTGGATCAGGCAAGATAATGTATGCACGTCTTTAGCATAAATTTGCATAATAATTAGATGGCCTACCTACTCATAAATTTGAATTTTAATGGGCTGATATTAACGCGAATTTTCTAGCCAACACTCATACATAATACATTAGATTTAATCTGTATCCCATCTTACTTTAAAAATATTCACTGTTATTGTTGTTGTTATAAATACTTTATTATAAGTATTATTTTTACTACTACTACTATTACCACTACTACTACTACTACTACTACTACTACTACTACCACTACTACCACTACTATTACTACTACTACAAACACCACAGGAAGAACAATTTGTGAAGTGGCTGGCTGCATTAAGAATTTTGCACCGAGGTTAATAAAGTTATTAAAATAATAATAATAATAAAAATATATAATAATAAATACACACATACACATACACACACACATACACACACACATATATACACGCACACAGACGCACACATACATACACGCACATTCATACTAACTGAAAAAAACAGGTAAATCTCTCTTAGACCACGTTGCATATGAAAAGGAAAAGAAATCCGTCAGCTCCTTAATAAATATTCAAAAATTCCCCAACAAAAACAACAACAACACCAACAAAAACACCAACAACAACACCACCAACAACAACAAATTACAAGCAGACGATTTAAAACCGGAACGAATTTTGCCACCAAAATTTGGCGCTAAATCGAAAAATTTCAAAAATCTCTTGAGAAAGATTATCGATATTTACTCGAATATTAGCCAAAAAACCTACATAGAAGCGATGTTGGACTATATTAAAGTCTGGCAAATGCTGCCCAAATACGATTTTAGGTATTTTATCATCAAAATAAAGGATTCGAAAAAAGAGGTATGTTTGTGTCTGTTTGTATGTTCGTTCGTTTGTATGTTTGTATGTTCGTTTGTTTGGGTGTTTTTATATTCGTTTGTTTGTGTGTGTGTGTGTGTTCGTTTTGTATGTATGTATGTATTTATGCCTGTGTGTTTATGTACGTTCACCTGTAGGTGTCTGTATGTTTTTGTTTAGTTTTGTTAAAATAAATACTAACTCCATAACCAAGAAAAGTTAATAAAAATTATTATAATTACGATTATGATTATGATGATTATTATTGTTGTTGTTATTATTATTATTATTATTATTATTATCAGGAATTGCTTGGGATAGGTAAGGATCGATTAGTGAAGATGGATTTGAAGACAGGTGACCTGCTGAAGACCTGGATGCTCAAAACCATCCAATCGTGGAGCGTTAACTGGGATATCAAACAGGTGTGTGTACGTGTGTGTGTGTGCGTGTGTGTGTGTGTGTGTGTGTGTGGGTCGTTACGTATCTACAGCATGTGTGAAAGTATGTGTACGTGTATATTCTACACAGGTGTATGTACGTGATATGTGTTTGAGTACTATCCATTAACATATAATTCACACAACACACACACAGATACACACACACACACACACACACACGCTTATTCACACACACGCTCATTCACACACACGCTCATTCACTTACTCACGCACACACACACACACACACACACACACACACACACACACACACAAGGTGCACGTATCATTCGACTTGGAGGAGGAACTCATCTTCCAATGCCTAACTACGGACTGTAAAGTCATCCACGAATTCATCGGCGGCTATATCTTCCTCTCAATGAGATCCGGAGATAAAAATCAAGCGCTAGACGATGAACTATTTCACAAGTTGACTGGGGGATGGAATTAAGGATGCGCAAAAAGTGAAGCGACCTATAAAAAAATATTCAACTACCAACTAGATAGATTTAGTTTATAGATTTGAAGAAAATTGCCTATAAATGTTATACAAATGCCTGTTTTACTAATTGACTGTGGGTTAAAATTAAGGGTATGCCAGGGGTATGCCAATGTGTGGCTGAGTGAAAATGGGGAGGTTCGGCATTTATAAATATGGAAAGAAACCCATTTGAATAATTTGTATCTATATCGACCATAAACATTACAGCAATCAGTAATTTTCCTTTAGTATTTTGATGATTTTCTGGTTCATTATTATTATTATTACCGTTATTATTAATGTTTTCGCAATTTTTGTTATTATTATTATTATTATTACTATTACTATGACGTCATTGATACTGATAGACAGACAAACATTTTATTCATCCAAAAAAAACCAGCTATACCCAATGTACAAAGCGATCAAATTTCCAATTACAATAAGAATAATAAAACTGAAAAACAACAATAATAACAAATAATAATAATAACAAACAACAATAATAACAAATAATAATAATAATAAACAATAATAATATTAGCAGAAAACAGCTTATTTCATTTAATAAATTTTAGTCGAACATGTCCATGAGTATCAGCATCAATCAAAAAGCACACATCCTTCGAAAAATTATACGTTTATTCATTCATTTATTCATTCAGTCATTCTATCATTCATTCAGTCATTCCTATCGGTCATTCATTCATTCATTCATTCACTCATTCAAACAACCAATCAATCATTCCAGCTGAATAGTGAAGACATCGAAAAGAAATTTTCAATCGTCCGCTTATTTAATTAATTACTATCGATTTGAACAGTTTTTTTGAGAAACGAATGAATGAAAAGTGAATTAATGAATGAACGAATAAAAAGTGAATGATAGAATAAATGTATGAATAAATGAATGAATGACCGAATGAATGAAAAAAAAAATAAACAGAAACTGAATAAAAAAAATATTTTAAATCGTCTCTAACTCTGCCAGATGAAAGTAAAAAATTTTCAAATAAAACTTCTAATTTTATGTTTCTGAATCGTTTAATATCGATTGACCAACTGTTCAATTAAATAATCAATCAACTAATCAATCATTCCTTCATTCTACCAATCAATCAATCAATCAATCAATGAGCCAATATTTCAGACGGCCATTGGACCAATAGGAAGATTGTTCTGAACACTCCATATCAGGAAATCAGCCAATCGCATTTGTCCTGCACCAATCCAGGCCCAGGGCACGTTAAGCCCCTCTCTCCGTGCATTTTCATTGGCTGCGTTGCCGTTGCCGGCCAGCGAATCAGAGCCCTCCCTTCTCCAGTTAGGGTCGTACAATCTAGAAACAAAAATAAGAAAACAAATTTGATATACAGTTCCTGTTGTTACCTATCATCATCATCATCATCATCATCATCATCACTTGCTTTATCATCATTATCAAGGAGAAAAAAAAATTACTTTGGGGCAAAAACAATGAGATCGCCCTTATTGGAACCATAAGCAATGCCCTCACCTTCGCCCAACAACCACCTGGTACAATTCACCCCCACCGGAAATCTCAGATCCACCAAACTGACCGACCAATCAGAGCAAGGGTGAGTAACTTCGCTAACAAACTCGACAGATCCTTGGTCCCCGGCACGGGATGGAGGTGGCGGCCTCAAGTGGTATATTCGGCCGATCGTCTGTCATTGGACGGTATGATGTGGTTGTTTTGGGTGGGTTTGTTGCTGTTGGTTTGGGGGATTTTGTCGTTTTTTAAGGAGTCTTTTGATGTTTCATGTGTTAAAAAGAAGTGTGCGCGTGCGTGCGTGCATGTGTGTTTGTGTGTGTGTGGGAGGGTTTGTGCGTGTGTGTGTGTTGCGATGTTAACGTTGTTGCTACTCTGTGCTGAAGCTATTTCATTATATTTCGTCATTCATGGTAACAACACCATAATTAATTTTATTACAATCATAATTATTTAATTATATTATATTACAATCATAATTATATAATTATATTATCCTAATTATCATAGACGGAAACCTGTTTGGGAGAGAGGAAGACCTCATATTTTCCGCACGTCGTCCCAATGAGAAGGTAGTTGCAAGAGGGCGAGAGGCTTACTGATACGGCCGTAGAATCTGACAAACAAGTCAATCAATCAATCAATCAATCAATCAATCAATCAATCAATCAATCAATCAATCAATCAATCAATCAATCAATCAATCAATCAATCAATCAATCAATCAATCAATAAATCAATAAATCAATCAATCAATCAATCAATCAATCAATCAATCAATTAATCAATGAACCAACCAGTAAGCTAACCAACCGGCCAACTAACCAATCAATCAATCAACTAACTAACCAACCAACCGGCCAACCAACCAACCAACACCAACCAGCAAACCAACCGATCACCCCACAGATCAGACAACGCCCCCAGACAACGCACCCCCGAGATTGACAGAATACAGACACTGGCCCAGACTGCGCATGTCCAGCGAGAACACACCGACCTTCTTCTTGGCCCCGACCTTGTTCGGCTTTATGAAGGTGCAGAGCAGTCGGCCATCTTGAGAGATGTCCACAGTCGAGTCGTTATGGAGGTTGGCTCTGGGCACCACTACGTTTTCAGTCGCTAGGTGGTGGCGGGAGAGAATAGGGATGTGCCGGAATGGAATTCAAAATTATAACCATCATCATTACAATAATATAATCATGTTACTATCATCGTCATCATTACCACCATCATCACAAAGCCGTCATCATTACCATCACCCCCACCGTACTGACTGACCATTCTCGAGGTCGATGCTGGGCTTACAGACGAACGACCAGCACTGGATCCTGTATGTTGCATCTTCAGACATGTGCTCCCTCCACGCTATTGGTTGCAATCGTGATGTCGTTGTGATGATAATGATGATGGTAGTGGCGATGATGATGATACGATGATACTGATAATGATACGGTGATACTGATGATGATACGATGATACTGATGATGATACGATGATACTGACGATGATACGATAATACTGATGATGATACGATGATACTGATGATGATACGATGATACTGACGATGATACTGATGATGATACGATGATACTGATGATGATAGTGGTGACGAGAAGACATGGATTCGGCGATGAGGTAGGTGAATGATCCGGATGATGTGATAAACGACGATAACGATTAAGAAACGAACTATAGTAAATGGAGGTACACACACACACAAACACAAACACTCCCTTACAGTTATAACTGTTATAAAAAGAGCTTCTCCTGTTGTTCCTATTGAAACCAAAGGACCAAACGTTAACATTTGGCGGGAATCTATCGTCTGGGTCGCCATCATTCGGCCTGTCCCTCAAATCAAACAGGTCAACATCGCTATCGTCGCCGCCGCCGCCGCCACCGACCACAATGGCGTCCACGCCGGAACCACGCCCGCGGACGCCGTTTGTTCTCACGCTACCCCCGCCTCTTCTACCATCATTATCGTCGTCATCGTCGTCGTCATCGTCGTCGTCGTCATCATCGTCATTATTGTCCATGACGTCATCGTTCCTGATGATGGCGAGCGGAATGTTGTGGCTGTTGCTGTCAGCGCCACTGGCGTGATCATCGTCGTCGTTGTAGATGTTGTAGAAGTGTCGAGTGCTGCTAGATCTCCTCGCACTACCGTTAACATTACTTCTACTACCACTTGCACCATTATTAACATTGTTAATGCTACTTCTACTAGTACTACTGCCATTATTGCCCGTGCTGCTGCTACTACCACCACTGCCATTCAAGTAGTTAATGATGTTATTCCTTGTGCTGACCGCCATCTCTTCTGCTAAGTTCATCAGCTGTAGTCTAGACCTAGACATCTGGTCTCGTCTAGACGCCTGGTCACGTCTAGACGATCTGATCTCGAGAAGTCTGGGAGCTACGAAACTCGAGGCCGTTGACCTTGATGGGGAGAGATACAATGACCTTGATGGACCGGAGCTTGTACGTCTGCTGCTGCTACTGCTGTTGTAGCTGAATGGTGATGACGTCGACTGTCGGCGCTGCTGAAAAG
>NW_008703570.1:12606118-12611680 GCF_000326865.2 Helobdella robusta
CACTACTAGTAACAGCAACGTTAGCCTTTTTACTATTATCAATACTAACATAATTTTCATCACCCTCATTAACATTAGTATTGCCAATATCATTACCATAACTATCCTTCTTCTTCTTCTTCTTATTACTATTATTACTGCTACTACTACTACTACTACTACTATCAACATCATCATCTTCATCATCGATGTTAGTCATCTCAACATCATCACTAAAGTAACTGACCACATCATCATCATCATCATCATCATCGTTGTCATCATCATCAGCACCAGTATTAGTAATACTACTAGTAGCAGCAGTAGTGGTAGTAGCAGCAGCAGTAGTAGTAATAGCAGTAGTAGTACTATTACTACAACCGCCAGTATCAATGGCGCTGTTGCTGTGGCTGCTGTGTCCAATGAAGCCAGCTGCAGCCACTAGATCGTCGATAGTTCCGAATCTCTGATTCGATTGGTCGTGATGGATTCTAGTATCAACGTTGTTGTTGTTGTTGTTGAGTTTGTTGTCTATGCTGCTGTTGTTGTTGTTGTTGACGACTATGTTGTCTACATTCGAAACAGAAGCACTACCTCTATCAGTGCTATTAGTAATGTCATAACTGCTGTTGTTGTTGCTGCTGCTGCTATTTATATTGTTATTATTGTTATTATTATTGATGTTATTAATGTCGTCGTCGTCGTTGTTGTTGTTGTTGTAGATCACATCAAACAACTCGCTCTCCTCGGGGACCAGAACAAAATCTCTAATGTTAAGAGGACGAATGACATCATCATTATTCTCGTTACCACCGTCATAAGGTCTCGGCCTAAAGACCAAAGTAGTAGTAAACGGCTGCCTAAACGTCGGCGACCTTGAAGCCGGCGAATCCAGCTGCTGCTGTAGCTGCTGCCGCTGCAGTTGCTGCCGCTGTCTACGCTGCTGCTGCTGCAACTGCAGCATCCGACTGCTGAATCTCCTGTAGCTACGATAGAGTTCTGAATCTTCTGTAGCAGCAGCAGCAGTAGTAGTAGTGCTAGTTGCGGCAGTAGTTGCAGTAGCAGCTGTGGCTGCAGCAGTAGTTGCAGTAGCAGCTGTGATACCATTACCACTGTTAATAGCTGCCTGGCTGAAGATGACGTCATTAATATTATTCGCGGTGATGGTAGTTGTAACAATGCTAGCACGGACGATGATCCTGATGGCAGTACCACCATTATTATTAGTAGTAGTAGCAGTAGTAGTAGGTGTAGTAGTAGTAATAGTAGTGGTAGTTTTGTTGTTTTCATTATTTTGGTTGGCTTGCATAACGCCATTAACAGCAGAAGTAGTGGCCACAGAAGAATTAGTAGTACAATTAGTAGCATTAGTATAAGTAGTAGCAATAGTATTATTAAAAGTAGCAGCAGCAGCAGCAACAGTAGTAGTAGTAGTAGTACTAGAAGTAGCAGTAGTAGCTGTAGTGTGAGTATTCAAATTTACAGTTCTAGTATCATTGCTAGAGCTGTGGTTGTCAGCGTTAAAATTATTAACATTGTACATATTAATATCTCTGCTTCCAGTAGTAGTAGTAGTAGTAGTAGTAGTAGTAGTAGTAGTAGTAGTAGTAGTAGTGGCTGTGGTAATAGTAGTAGTCCTGGCAGTATAGGTAGTAGTTACAGAGGGGGAAGTTCTAGCGTTGGTAGTAGTAGTAGTAGTAGTGGTGTTGTTGTCGTCATCGTCGTCGTCGTCGGTTGCATTGTTTAGATCGACCGTGAATCTTCGGGCCCTGTTTATCAGCAGTTGGCGTGCATGTGGTCTGAGGAGGAAATGGAGAATATTATCATCATCATCATCCTTATTCTCATCATCATCTTGTTCCTCCTCATCATCACCACTATCAACATCACAAACCAAAAAAAAACAAAACCAAATAAAACAAACCTAATATGGCCACCACCATCATCATTATTTCTGCTGGGAGCAGTTGTCGGCCTTAGCCTAGCGTAATCATCACCATCACCAGCACCACCATCGTCGTCGTCGTCATCATTATCATTATCGTCACCAACGGTTTCGGCATTAGGCATTCTCCAGCTAAATCTAGTGGCAGAATCACCACCACTACCCCCACTTCCAACATTATTATTATTATTACTATTATTATTACTATTATTACCAACACTACTACTACTACCACCACTAGCATTGCTAGCGTTGCTACTTCTATTAGCATTTATATAATTACTAAGGCTGAAAGCGAAACTACCGTTGTTACTACTACTACTATTACTAATATTGCGGTTATTATTATTATTATTGTTGTTGTTGTTGTTATTGTTGTTGTTGTCGTTATTGTTGCGTCTGTACCTTCCAATGAATCCGTCACCTTCTGGAAAGTACTGGAAGTGCATATCGTCCAAGAAGGCGGACTCGCTGAGTAGGAAATCCCGATTTGTTAGAGGACCCGATGGTCGGTGGCCGCGATTAAAGATGCTACTGCTGCTAGGAGCGCCGACGACAGGATCGTCGTCGTCGTCATCATCGCCACCACCATCCTCATCATCAGCCATGTTGTTGTTGTTGCTATTGCTGTTGAAACGGTTGCTGTTGTTGTTGATGATGTTGTTGTTAATGTTGTTGTTGTTGTCGTCGTCGTCGTCGTTGATGTTGTAGTCGGCGATGTTATCGTTGTTGTTGAGGTTGTGGTTGAATGGTCTGAAGCGTGACAGGCGGTAAGTGAACCGGCGGTAACTGTGGTCATGCTCTGGACCTGCTGTCAGGAATGATGAGGATGACGATGATGATATGAGGATGGCCGAGACGATGAAAGAGAATTGATGATGACGGTGATTGAGGTGATGGTGGAGACGATTGAGGCAGTGCTAATTAGGATTATGATGATGATTAAGATTAAGATTAAGATGGTGATGATGAATATTATTAAGATCAAGATGGTGATGATGATTATGATTAAGATCAAGATGGTGATGATGATTACGATCAAGATGGTGGTGATGACGATGATCAAGATGAAGATGATGGTGATGATGAAGATAAAGTTGATCAAGGCGATTAACACAGTAAATGAGAGGAAAATTTTGAAGATGATGACAAAGAAACCAAATATTAAACAAATTGAACCAATGAATAAATGAATAAGCAAATGAAAAGGTGAACGAATGAATGAATGGATGAATGAATGAATGAATGAATGAATGGATGAATGAATGAATGGATGAATGGATGAATGAATGGATGAATGAATGAATGAATGAATGAATGAATGAATGAATGAATGAATGAATGAATGATCAAACGAATGAATAAAAAACTCATTATTTTGATAAGCTCATACCTCTATTCATTGGCGGATCATACAAGGGCATTCTTGAAGTTCTATTTCATTGATGGCAATTATGACGTCATCACCATAATCACACACTCATTAGCATCATCATTAGCATCATCATTACCACCACAATAGTCATCCCCCCTCACGGCACTATTATCATCGCCATTCATATCATCATCAAAACGAACATCACTGACGTCATTATTATAAATATCATCATCAACATCATCCTAAAAACCATCATCATCGTCATCGACTCACCTCTTGCTGGCTGTCAATCCATTGGAGACCCCAGTGTACAACCAATTGCCAGTTGGATGAAATCGCAGCCATCTGATTGGTTGGTTGATTGATTAAAGGTATCGGTATATCGGTTGATTGACTGATTAGTTAATTGATTGACTTGACTATTTAATTGACTGGTCTAATAAATGAACGATTAACTGAACTATTGGTTTGACACTTAGCAGGATAAACATCAACAAAAAACAACAATCCCAGCAAGCAAGTTCGGCCAATGAACATCATTCAATTCCCAATAACAACCAATCAGTAGCAGCCCATTTTCAGTAACAACCAATCAGAACAAACCGGCCAGCAGGTCCCACCAATAACAGAACGCCAAAAAACACTAACCTAACTTTCTCATTCCTCGAAGTCACGCAAAGGAGATACGGCTTATCCTTACACCAGCTCCAGGCGTAAATTTTATCGTGCACTGCAATTAGCAGCAACTGCTCAGCCGGATGAAAACATAGCGAGCATATCGATCGTATGTCCGGGTACATCCAACTCTCACTGCACCCACTCTGGTTAGTGTGATTAGTGAAAATGGAGAGTAGATATCATAACAAGCAGATATTATAACCTCAGTGATAAATGTCATACAAACATTGGTATGTCTCAGGTTCATCAACAGCAGACACACAGTGTATGTAGACTTGCGGATTTTGTCAGTGCGGTTGGCCACAGATGCGGATTCGATAGCGTTATTTAATAAACGAAACGGCCCAGCAGAATTAAACTTTTAATTTTCAAAAATTTTCAGATTAACAAATTGTGTTCTTTCGTATGTTTGCATGTGTGTACGTGTGTGTGTGAGTATGTATGCGTATTTAATGGCCAATAGCTGAGTCTTTCTGGGGTTCAGTGTTGATAAAGCCAGGCGAGCAGCTTCTACTAATTACTCCAGCAGATTTGAATAAAGAAAGTTAATTGAATATTTTATGATTGAATGTTGTTCATAAAAACACACACACACACACACACACACATATACATACATGTATATGTAAATGTGTGTGAATATGTGTGTTATACAAAAGGTACGTGTAAAGTGTATCTATCTTTGATACTTAACAACTTAACACAAGTATTATTATCATCTTATATACACATAAACATATACAATACACACATATGTATATACAAATTAACCTACATATAATAATACAGTACATACACACACACATATATATATATGTATTGGTACGACCTACATATATATATATATATATATATATATATATATATATATATATATATATATATATATATCAAATCAAATCACTTTTATTCAATCAAACAAAACAAAAGCATGAATGATTCGGAGACCAAAAAAAGAAAATTAATTCTTGTGGGCTCGGCCACCGTGCAGCTCAAAATTGCTTCTCAATGATAAAATAAAATTGTCAATAGGAGAAAATGTATCAATGTTAATGAAATATGTACACACTTATATATATATATATATATACATATACATTATTATCCTTGAAAAACAGAACTTTTCGTAATTAAAAAATTTTTCAGTTTATTTTTAAAAAGATGCAAAGTGTTACAATCTTTAATTTCTTGTGGAATCGTCTCCCATATTCCTGGGCCGGTATGTATCAAACTCATGCAGAGTACTTTAATTCTGGCTGGTGGAGCATAAAAAAGTGGCGTGTGGCGTGTAGTTCTTGCTTGAATGGAAGTTCCAAAAGTGAAAAAGTTTCTAAAAAATGCCGGCAATTGCTGACGTAGAAATCTAAAAATGAATGTTGCAACGTGGTAGATGAACAAGTTTTTGATGTTGAGTATTTTCATCTCGAGATAATATTCACTTGTGTGACAATGAGGATGAAGATTTTTAAATATTCTGATGAATCGGTTTTGGCATTTTGTTAACTGTTTTAGATGAATGTCAAGACTGTTTCCCCAAATTACGTTGCAGTAGATGAGGTGAGGAAAGATTAACGAATAATAC
>NW_008703570.1:12611884-12616595 GCF_000326865.2 Helobdella robusta
GTATATCGTGGTTGATGACGTCAAAGGCCTTTGAGAGGTCTATGAATACACCTACAGTCAGTATCTTTTCGTTAAGATTATTCATAACATTTTGTGCTAATTGCAGCACAGCTTGCTCAGTTGAATGCTGTGCTCTGTAGCCATATTGATTATCATTTAATAATTTATTTATGGACAGAAATGAGGTGACTCTGACAAAAATTATTTTTTCTAGTACTTTGGAAAGTGGAGAAAGTAGAGATATTGGTCGATAATTACTTGTCTCTAATTTGCTCCCCTTTTTGTGAATTGGAACTACTCTGGATGTTTTGAAGCATTGTGGAAATATTCCTTGGACGATGGAAAGATTGTAAATATGAGTGATTGGGATGACAATTTCTGGGATGATTTTTTTAAGTAGATTGTTACTTAAAGTATCATCTGACGTGCTTTTTTTGTTGCTTAAGTTTTGAACAATGTACGTTACTTCTTCTTCATTGGTGGAGTTCATATACATTGATTTACAGATTGCACTATTTATTTATATATATATATATATATTATTATTATTATGTTATTCACTCTATTGACATTCCTCATCAGAGGATTGTACTGTGATTAAATGCTTTGTTGAACAAATAACTTTTTAACTCTCTTCTGAAATCTTTTTCTGGAACAATTTGCTTCAATCTTCAACACACACACACACACACACACACACACACATATATATATATATATATATATATATATATATATATATATATATATATATATATTAATATGTATATAATATATATAGTAACATATAGATACATGTGAACATACATATAATACATATATATATAACATCTGCTGTCTGATTATATTATAATTATATTGTAAATAGATTGCCTTTCTAGTGTTGCTATTTTTTAATTTTAAACACGAGATTAAGACGGCCGATGTAGGTTGTCCTTTCGCAGGTGCGGTGTGGATGCAGTACGGGTTCACGTTCACGAGTTCAGAGTTCACGGCCGCAACTCTGCAGATGTGGGCGGTTACTGTTTGGAAAAATCTTCTCTGCTCAGGGCTCTAGTAGACACACATAAACCAACAAACATTCCAATATATAAAATAAACTATTTAAAAAAAAGAATGACAAAGTATAATAATAAATCCATTACCCTCCACAAAAAAAAGATAACAAATAAATAGAAACCAAAAAACCTACAGTGATATCCCAAATCCTAACTTGACCACCGAGGCAGCCCGACGCAAGAAGTGTGGGGTACTTGGGGTGGAATGCGATACACCACGGCGTTCTTGGATGGCCCTTCAGTGTCTGCACACATTTCCCGGTACTAATTTCTGAAATCCTAATTGTATGATCGCCGTGCGAGGAAGCTATGTATTTCCTAGTGTGTGGATAGAAGTTTAGAATTTTTAATAATTTTTGAAAGAAATTGGTCTTTTAATATTTTTTAAAGTTAATTATTCATTGCCTGTTAAATATTAAATAAATATATATATATATAATATATATATAAATATATTAAAATAATTTTGTCAACATTTTAATGTCATCATTTACTGAACTAGATTATAGATTATCAGTAATGATAATGACAAAGAAGCATTATTATGAAGGATGTACAACCGATAGAAATTAATTTGAAAATTTGAATAAAAATGAAATGAGCAGCTTTTTATTTAATAACCGGTCATAGCTGAAATCAATAATCATCGTTGATTTCGTTTGCCGAGATATCTCGAATGGCTGAATTTAAAAAAAATTAATTTCATTGTTATAAAAAAGTCATCACATTAGGATTAGGACAACTGGGCTCAGGCTTTTAATTCATTTTTTATTTATTTATTATTTTAACCAGAAAAAACATTTTTATTGACGGATAAATTTTTAAAATCATAAATTTATTATTTATAAAATACATAATATAGTTAATAGTAGTTCAAATTATGATCATGCATCTTATTCATATTAAAACCAAAGAAAACATTTTTATTGATGGATGAATTTTTTTTAAAATTATTCATTTTCACCAGAGAAGACATTTTTTTTATAAATTTGACATTCAAATTAGTACTTAAAAATCATCACTTTATTATTTGTATCAAGGTTAGAGGTTTTTTCTTCTATGAATTTTTTGAAGCACAAATCGGGGTTGGCCTTTTTACTGAGTCTCGACCTTTTGACACCCAACTCTCTCATCTGCAAGCACTGAACAGTGTTGCCGTGATGGCTGTTATGGCCGAACATCGCTTCGTGGGTGGCCTTCCTAGTCCTCATAAAATGGATGACAGGATGAGGATACAGCCTCCTTCAGTCTTATATATGTGTTGATAATAGAGTAGACTTAATTACTTAATAATATTAATGTTATTTACCAAGTTATCTTTACTTTAGTTTAGAGTTAGTTTTTTTTACTAGTTTCTTTTGAGTGGATTATTTTATTTTATTAAATATTTTTTAAGTAGGACAAAAATTAAAAATGTGAAAACTAAATTTTCTGAGTGTGACGTGTTAAGTGTTGATCAGGAAAATTTTTTTTTAAATAGAAAAAGTGCAAAATCAAAATGGAGATGGAAAATTAAAAATAACCAACTTGATTTTGTTTTAAGTTTTGTGATTTTTTTCGACGTGATCTGAGAAAGTTTAAATTAATTGGGACAAATATCCTACTCGGACATTATGTAATCAAATAAATAAAAAATAAACAAAACAACTCGTAATTAATTCCCCAAAATCTTTCTGCCTAACTCAAAAAAACAACACTAAACGACAAAAATCCAAATAGATTCTTTGTCGACCCTCCACATTAGATCGATATTTCTTATATTTTTTAATAAAAAACACAAAAAGTATGGAAAGTTGTAAACACATTAGTTTTTATTAAATAATCATTTTTCTTTTAATTTCTAAGTTGTTTGTTAAAATTTAACAATAAAATAGTATAATAAAAACGTTTTTAATGTATTTTTGTTATAATTTGTTTAAATTATCTTTAAATTAGCATGTTGAGATTTGGTGAAATAGAACGAATGACAAGACATTTTAAAAAAATTGGAAATTCCCAACTGCTGTTATTTTTTTAAAAGTGAAAAAATGTCCTAATTAAATGCCGAAGCATTTTTTCCAATATCAAATTAAAAATTAGGAAAAATTAGGTGTAACATTAAAAAATTTGAATTTCTAATTAAGAGATGAGTGGTTTAAGAACGGATTTTTCTGAATGTTCGTCTCTTTGTACTTGTAGTCAACAGCTGCAGCCAAGAAAACCATTTTTGATTGGAGTTTCTGGAGGAACTGCCTCTGGAAAAGTAAACTTACACTTAAATATTTTAAAAAATATAATATAAAAGTAATAGATGTAAGGTAATCTTGAGTAACATGTCGTTAAGAAGGTGCTTGTTCAACTTTTATTTCATTGATTAGTGTTTCTACTTTGTTTACTTTACTTACTCATCTTACAGTTCTTACTGTTTGCCATTTTGAAATAAAATTTTTATTTGTTGTTTGGTTTGCCTTTTTGAAGTAAAATTTTTATTTTAGACAAATATTATTACTAGTTACCTAAATTTTTAAATCTATTTTTGTGTCAATCAAATAATAAATAAATAGTGAATTCAATTGATCCAATTGAACCGATGCTTTAATTTAAATTTAAAACAATCTGTTAATTTAATTAATTAAATATTTATTTAAAAAACTATGTACGTTTTTAAGTTCAAACTAATTATTAATTCAGAGCTTCTATTCTTAATTCAGTCAACAGTTTGTCAGAAAATAGTGCAACAGCTTGGGGACAAGGAGGGAGATAACGAGAACAATCAGAGAGTGTCAATAATTAGCCTAGATAGCTTCTACAAAGATCTCTCAAATGAAGAAAATGAACTGGCACTGCTTGGCAAATTCGACTTTGACCACCCAAGTTAGTGATTAGAGATTAGGAATTGTTATTTTATTTTGATCAACAATCAATCAATCAATTGAATTAATTGATTGAATCAGTTAATCAAATATATTTATATAGCATACATCTCTACTATTCAGTGATGCTTTAGCAGCCAAATTAATTGGCAAAATGAAGTGCTCCCAATTACTGAAATAGTAATAATAAAATTATCACACTATATAATAATGATACTATTACTTATTAATATTATTAATTATTATTTTTATTATTATTTAAATAGGAGTTTTCGATTATGAGTTACTGAAGAGAACTCTATTGGAGTTGATGAATGGAAACACCATTGAGATATTTGATTACGATCACAAGCTCCATAAAAGGTTATTATTATTATTATTATTATTGTTGTTGTTGTTGTTGTTATTATTACTATTACTATCAATGTTGTTTCTACTGTTACTCTTATTTTTATCACAGGAATAAAGAAAAAAGCCGAAAGATATCCTCTGCTGATGTTGTCTTAGTTGAAGGTTAATAATAATTATAATAATTATAATAATAATAATATTAATAATAAATTTAATAATTAGTAAAATATAAATACTTTCATTTTTCCATTGTTTCATCTTTACAATCTTAATTATCATTATCATCGTTCATCATCATCATTATTATTATTTTTATTATTATCGTTAAGTTGGCGTTCATTAATAAAATATAATAAAATTAGCAGGTAATTAGCATAATTTATGATAATTTATTCCAAAAAAAGGTATCTTAGTGTTCTATCAGGAAGACGTGAGAGCCCTGTTTAATAT
>NW_008703570.1:12617628-12622628 GCF_000326865.2 Helobdella robusta
AGAAATACGCCGATGTTATCATACCGAGAGGAGCTGATAATAAAGGTGATATCTAACTAATAATTATAAAGATACACTATCATCGTCATAATTATCATAATTATAATTAATGATTATGTTATAATAATCATCACACACAGTTGCCGTAGACTTGATTGTCCAACACATCAAAGATCTGCTGCATAAAAACGCCAGCAGCAAACGTCACTCCGGCAGCTCTTCCAGCTGCTCCGTCCACCACAGCAGCAGCAGCAGCAAAACAGCTACCCCATCAGCTGCTACTGCTGTTGTTAGCGGTCCAGCTGCTGCAGTTGATATAAATAAAAACAGCAGCTCGGTTGGTATAAATTTTGTTAATAGTACACAGGGCGGCCAGCAAGCTAGACCTCATTAACATATTTCATTACTACTATTACTATTATTTCTATTGGCTTTTCAGTGCTTCAAGTTTGTGTTTCTTAGCACGAAGTGTTCAACATTCGTATTTTTGTTTCCGGTTTTATTATTATTTTTTTATTATTTTATTATTATTTTATTATTGTTATTCCTGTAAAATATTGTTTGATAGATTGATTTAATTTAGAACGTTATTGATTTCTTTTAATCTGCTTCGTTGATATTTTTCAGTTTTAGGAAAAAAACTTTTGTTAAGAAGTGCTTATTCTGTTATTTGAAATGCTAATTTTTTGTGTTGCTACGATGGAAGAGAGAGAGAGAGAGGAGGGAGAGAGAGAGAGAGAGAGAGAGAGAGAGATGCATATAACTTGTAATTTAAACTTGTATGTTTTGTTATTTCGAATTGTGTTCGTGCGTGTTGTTAATTAAGAGAAAGATAGAAACTGAAAGAATAATGAATGAATGAATGAACGAATGAATGAAAAATGAACGAACGAACGAATGAATGGAGGAAAAAGAGATGGAGAGAAGCGATTAAACAAAGGGGAAAAATGATATATAAAGTAAAAGAGAGAGAGAGAGAGAGAGAGAGAGTGCAATATTTATAAAAATGTTCTATGTTGTAAACTTTCCTACATCAAATTATTTCTAATTCATCTTTAGGTGTGTTTTATTATTTGTTTGTATATGTGTGTGTGTGTTTGTACGTGTTCTGTGTGTGTGTGTGTTTGTATGTGCGTGTGTGTGTGTGTTTGTATGTGCGTGTGTGTGTGTTTGTGTTTATCAAATACTTTTTTAATAATGTAATCTATATGAGAGTCGTAAATGTATATACATAGATCAGTAGTGCCTTTTATGCTCAAGCTGATATACCTCTTTTAATTCTTATCTAGATAATTCATTTAAATAGTTCAATTAATTTTAATTAGTTGTTGTTATTATTATTATTCGTTTTTATTTATTTATTTATTATTATTATTATTATTATTATTTGCTTCCCCGTTTTTTTAGTCATTTTATAAAAAAAAATTTTATAGCTTTTTTATTGCTTGGCTTTGTGTCTTTAAAGATTGAATAATATAAAATAATAATAATAATAATTAAAAATGTTTTAACAATAATAACAATAATAATTTATTTCATCTTATATTAGTTGTAATAATGGTTTAATTTAAATGTTTAAAATGGATCTAGAGTTCAACTTCATCGTCACTACCGCGTCTGAGAACGTACAGTGAGAGCGATTGTGAATGGAGATATACGGAGCATCATCATTGATTGATTGATTGATTGATTGAATGATTGATTGAATGAATGATTGATTGATTGATTGATTGATTGATTGATTGATTGATTGATTGATTGATTGATTGATTGATTGATTGATTTTTAAGATTAGCGTCATCTCTTTAATCAAATTTTTGATTCGTCGATAATCGAACTGACGTCTTTTCATAGTCGAATCATTTAATTATTTTTTTATTTATTTATTTATTTATCCATCTATCTATTTTTTGCTTTTATTTAAAAAAAAATTTATTAAAAAATCCACTGGGCACAGTAAAACAATAATAATAATAATAACAACAATAATAACAACAGCAGTAATAATAAAATAATCACTTCACGATTATCGTGGGTAGCTTAGACTTATCAAAAAATCTATCGTCATCATACTCACTCCCATCATCATCATCATCATATTTTTTATTTTTAGTTGTGGTAGTAGCGCTGCTATTGGTTGTACTATTATTAGCAACAGAACTCTCTTGACCAATCAAATCTTTCGATGCTGCCTCTTGGCCAATCAGAAAAATCGGTCTATCGGCGTAGCCAATGGCGTCGTCACGCGTTCTGAAAAATTTTCTAGCCAATAGGGAGAAGGGTAGCATCATGAGAATCCAAGAAATGTGGAGAATTTCTTCAGAATGGTGATGATGACGTAATAATATTATAAATAGTAATAATTTACCATAATGATAGAAGCAGTAGTAACATAAGCAGTAGTAGAAGTACCAATTGAGGAATAGTGGCATGTCATTAACATAATTTATTCAAAGCAAATTAAATATAAATAATAATTAATAATAAAACCTTCGGCAATGGTCTTAGGTGAGAGCAACTTAGTGCAAGGTAGTTTCGAGTTGACGAGTAGCAGGTTCAAAACCAGGTTCGGAATTATACTGGCTATCAGGCATAACTGGATGCTGGCGATTTTGCCTGTGACGATAGAGGAAAAGATGATGATGGAGAAGATGATGATGGAGAAGATGACGACAAAGATGTTGATGATGTCACTATAATAAATCTTTGCTTCAGTCAGAGCCTATCAACCAACAAATCAATGAAATCTGCGATCTCACAATTACTTCTCAAGTCTCATAAAAAAAACCTCTCCTCAACATCATCATCATCATCCTGTTTTATTCCATCAACAAACTAACCGATCAACCAGTCAATCAGTTAACCAATCAACTAATCAATCTATTAATCAACCAGTCAGTCAATAAACCAATCAGTCAACAAATCAAATCTCTGATTTTAAACTAACGTAATCAGCCAACTAACCAATCAATCGTTCACTCGTCAATTCAGCGAATCAATCAACCAATCAATCAATCGACAAACCAACCAATCAATCAATCAACCAACCAACCATCCAAACCTCCGATTTTAAATTTTTTCTCAAGTTCCGGCATGAAGACCTTCCTAAGAAGCATCAGCCCGTACACGGCTATCAGTGTCGACGTCACGTTAATTACAGTGATGTACAAGAACGCCCTACTTATTTTCATCTGAACATCATAAATATTAATAATAAAAAACAATAATAATAATAAATAATAATAATAATAATATTATTACTTATTTTCATCTAAAAATAATAAATAATAATAATAAACAATAATAATAATATTACTTATTTTCATCTGAAAATAATAAATAATAATAGTAATAAATAATAATAATAATAATAATAATATTACTTATTTTCATCTGAAAATAATAAATAATAATAAACAATAATAATAATAACAATAACAATAATAATAATAACCTCGCCCTGGACGTAAGAGCCGTTGGTCCAAAGGACGGCGGCCACAAAAAGCGCCAGTGGTCGTACTATCGCCACCTGCATGATTTGTAGGTTGATCCGGAAGAATAAACCTCTGCAGTTAGGCGATTGGTTGAATGGTTGATTGGGGGTAGTTGATTGGTTGGCTGGTTGGTTGGCTGATCTGTGGTTGGTTGCTTGATTGGTTGGCTGGTTGATTAGTTGGTTAATTGATTGGCTTACTAAATGGAGGTCAATTGAATGGTTTAATGAATGTTGGTTAGTAATTAATTTTTGGTTGGTTGAATGATTGACTGGTTTATTAGTTTTTTGAATGAATAGTTGGTTCGTTGCATCTACTACTACTACTACTCCTACTACTACTACTACTACTACTACTACTACTACTACAACAACTACTACTACTCCTACTACTACTACTACTGCTACAACTACTACTATTACAACAACAACTACTACTATTACAACAACAACAACAACTACTACTACTACAACAGCAACAAACTTCGTCAGCTTTTTCTTCTTCAGACAAACACAACAGCAACAAACAGGTAGTGTCGCGAAGTCCACCATTCTCGGCGCGTCGCCCACCAGGGACCACACCCGACGGCTGCCACCGAGGTAGTTGATGATGAGGCGGCCAAAATTGTAGAGACATGTGGCAAAATAACTTTGGTAGAGAAATGGTAGCGTATTAACGGTACTACTAGTGTTTATATTTCTTATTTATTATAGGCTTTGGTATTTTCATTTTTTTGTACTATGATTTGTCAGCTCAGACAGTGAGAAAAAAGATACACGGGCGTGTGTGTGTGTATGTTTATAAGTGTGTGTGTGTGTTTGTATGTTCCTGTGTGTGTTTGTATGTTCGTGTGAGTGTGTGTGTTCGTTTTTGTGCGTGCAAGAAGGGTTGATAAAGATGATGGATACGTAGCTTGATTTTTTTGACTTTAACGATTATATTAATGATAATAAAGACAGACTTTAAAATGATGGCAATGAAGAAGATGATGATGTGACGACGATGATGGTGATGATACTCACAGATTGGCGATTAGATCGACCAAAGTCGCACAGCGCGGAATGAAGCAGGCGAGTAAGCCACACATTGAGAACATCTGATTGATGGTGATGATGATGATGAAGAGGAAGAAGATGAAGATGATTGAAATGAAGATGACGATGCTTGCAGCAACGAAAACAACTTCTACTACTGCAATAACAACAACTACTACTACTCTTAACACTACTACTACTACTACTACAACAGCTACTACTACTACTACTACTACTACTACTACTACTACTACTACTACTACTACTACTATTACTACTACTACTACTACTACTACTGCTACAGCTACTACTACTACAATCAAACACCACAACAACAACAACAAACCGGATAAAATGCCAGGACCCAAATAGTCTTCTTCTTTCTGCTGCTGATGCTGAAGGTTTTCAACAGGAAGACGATCTCCTCCAGATAAATGACAATCGTGATGACGGTGAAGAGGCAGAGGATGCC
>NW_008703570.1:12627628-12645128 GCF_000326865.2 Helobdella robusta
CTTCTTATGCTACTGCTGTTACTACTGCTGCTGCTACTACTACTGCTACCACTGCTGCCATTACTGTTACTACTACTGTTAAAAAAAAAATGTAAACGTGATCAACACAGAAGCTGTTATTTACATCTTGACGTAAAAATTGTTAGCCATCCATCATATGACATTATTTTCACAGTTATTGTCAAACATGATGTCCTGGTTATGACATTAAACTGACCCTCACTGCCTTGTGAGTGATGTTGGATCATCAAAGGCTAGGCCCACCGATTATAACTGTGGTTGCGTAAGGAAGGGCCTCCTGCGTAAAAATTAGCCAAATAAATTACTTATGATGACAGAAGTGACAATGGCCCTCAGTATCCGGCAGAAGAGGGTGCGCGAGGGGTATTTCGGTTTCATCATAGGTAGCCAAACGGCGGGGAAAATGTCGTCTAAACGTGTGTTGTTGTTGTATTGTCAAACATAGTCATCGGCGTCGCCGTCGTCGTATTAGCAAAGGCCAGGCAAAAGCAAATAATTAGATTAGGTATCCGGTCTGTTTCATGTTAGATGAGGTTTTGCTGCTGAGCGTCTAATGGTTACTTAAAATATAAAAATGTTACTATTATTATAAGTAGATGAAATGAAGAATGCTTATATTTAGGTCCTAGTATCATTTTTAAATGGCGTAGAGTTTTTTCTCTGGATACCTGGCGTCTGCAGAGCGTCTAATGGCTTTTTTAAATATAAAAATTACTGTTTAGATACAAAATTACATAGAAGAAATGATGAATGCTTATATATACGCCATTTTTAAATAGCGTAGATACCAACAGGTTCCCCTTAAAGTCTAACCACTTCTCCTTCACAATAAATTGCCCTAAAATATTGAGCCCTCATGAACTCCGGTAGACGAACAAAGTGTGTGCCAAGTTGAATAAACTGAGGTTGGTTTGAAAGATGTGAATTGAACGAAGATAGAGTCGTGTCGGCGATATATTTAATTCCATATGATTATTCAATAATCATTGATTTATTTTATATTAATTCTATAAATTGGGTTGTAATAAATTGTATACAAAAAGCCGATTTAAAACATATTGAAATAATATGTAATTTAATATATTATATGTGTTAAATTACATACAAATTTATTTATCATAATAAAGACAAACTCACATGAGTTTATTTCAATTTTTCATTAAAATAACTAAGTTTTATTATTTATTGTTACTTTACCAAATTTAGTATTTTTTTTTGTCATTTCCTAATCCAGGTGTTAGTTCGCTGTATATTTATATATATGAATAATACCGGCTTACCTTTGAAAAAAATTTGAAATTGGTGAATGAGTGACGCCATTTTTCGTTATAAATGTGTTACTATTTATGACTATAAATTAGTAATTGGTGAAAAGTTTCATGATTTTTAATTTCATTTTGAACTGATTTCGTTTATTTTTACGTTGGAGCCAAAGCTTTCTTACTCTGGGGTCGATTAGGACATTAGGAGGTTAAAAATAAAAAAAAATTAATATTAATTTTATTAACTATTAAAAACTAGTCACATTTTTATTTCAAAAAGTTGAAGACGGTTTTCTTAAATTTAATTTAAATTTAAATTTCATTTAAATTTGAAATTAAGTATTTAAATTTGAAAAAATTAGTTTTATTTTGTTAGTAAATTAAAGATAATTAGTAAATCATAATAAATTAATTATTTAATCAACTATAAATAAAACGTTCTCAATCTAAATTCTTTAAAATGAATCTGACCGACTGTTGTTAAATATTTTTGTATTACCAACACCAGTACTAATTGGGTAGATAAATTAAGTTAGTGAAAAAAAATAAAAGTAATTAATAATCATAATAATTGAACTAGATTAGTATTTTAGTAGTCATTTGATCTTGTGACAACGATAACAATAATAAAGGGATATACATATACAATAAATCAAAGGTTGCTTACCCCTAATTTAAAATATTATTTTTTATATCAATTTATATTTTATACAATGATTTATTTTTAATTTATTTTAGATAAAATAACGATTAATTTTCTATTTTACTTTTAATTTTAGATTTCCAATTTTAACTTCTTACTCTGGTTTTATTTTTAAATAATACCAACTAATAGAGCACCAAGCCGAGAAGGTTGTTCCAAATCGCAACCACCCGCATTCGCTCGGGTCTCTACCAACTAACTACCTAACTTATTAACTGTGTGTCATTAGTTAGATGAATTGCTTGACATCTTAGCAAAATTGGAGATGCCTGACAGATATCCAAATAGGAACACCTATATTTAATCTCACTTGCCTCTCAAGTCTTAGACCATGTATATTACAATGGTAGTATTAATTTTTTAAAAAGTGTGACACATACAGATACTAACAAACTGACAGACAGACAAACAAACAGACAGACAAACGAACACAATAGAATACTTTTGCATGGATAGCTCCATTAAAATTTAAGATATTTATTTCGCTATATATATATATATATATATATATATATATATATATATATATATATAACCGGGTCTCTCGATGCAAAACCGTAGATTGATTGATATATATTCAATGTATTTTCATAGTCATTTTTTATTTACATGTTGTATTTTTTCAGTTTATTAAAATGTACTAATGAGAAGATTTATAACCTATGAGCTATTGGGATTGAAATTTGTAATTTGTTGAGACATGCTAAGTGTTGAAGCTATCTGTTGAAATATAAAGGATGTTACTACAACTACTGCTGCTATTGTTACTACTGCTGCTGCTGCTACTACTACTGCTGCTACTACTACTACTGCTTTTGTTGTTATTACTATTACTACAACTACTCTACTAATGATAATAAAAAGAATACTAATACGAGCAAATAATGAACACTTGTGCTAGTGCTATTTAAAATGAAAATAATAGATTTAAAATAAAATCCAGATCAATTCAATGTAATCCAATACTTTTGCTGAAGCCATGGTACTCATTAAACATTAACTGCATAAGAACATGCACACACATACAAACATACATACAAACAAACACACACACATACATGCAAACAAACAAACACACACATACATACAAACACACGTGCATACAAACAAGCAAACACACATTCACATACTCACACATGTATGTTAAAGCACATTCACACAATTAGCTGAATGATTAATTTTCCAGCTGCTCCAGAAATGTTCAGTCTTGCTCTCTCTCTCTCTCTCTCTCTCTCTCTCTCTCTCTCTCTTTCTTTCTTTCTCTTTTTCTCTCTCTCTCTCTCTTTCTTTCTCTTTCTTTTACTCTCTCTTTTATACATAGGAGCATACATATATACAAACATATGCACTTTACATTAACACATTCATTCATACCTACATACTTACACACATACAAACATACGTACGTACATACATACATACATATACACAAACGAACGAACAAACAAACATACATACCTACATACAATACAATACAAACCTAAATAAACAAATGATTGAATCAATATCTAATCTACATTGTTCAGTGTACAATTGTAACCTGACTGACAGCAAGCATGTAATGTTAGCATTTGGTACTTTTTCCATTGCTATTGAGTGATTTTCTGATTCATGGTCATGGTCATCATCCATATCATCATCGTCGTCGTCGTCGTCATCATCACAATTACTATACATGAATCTTCATCATCACCATTATCATTCAAATTACTTTTACTATCATCATCACCGGCGGCAACATCATTATCATCATCAACATCCTGCCATCAGTATTATCAATGAAATGTCTTCATTATAATACCAGCATTAAATCTTCTTTCTCTCTCTCTTTCTTTCTCTCTCTCTCTTTTTCTCTCTCTCTTTCTTTCTCTTTCTCTCTCTCTCTCTCTCTCTCTCTCTCTCTCTCTCTCTTAATATTATGTATGTGGGGGTAGGTTTGTTTATTGGTATGTAGGTATATGTATTTTGTTATAAGTTACATTGTTCAAGTACACTCTGATGCTCTAGCATAAGGAACAATACACACAGGCCCACACACACAAACAAGCAAAGGTACTCATAAAACTTTTTTAAAAAGTGTGTTGTAATGCCAATAATGAATGTTGGTAATTTAGAATTTTTGGTTAGTCATGTCCCCCCCCCTCACCCTCCCCCCCCCCGGATGAATGCACGTTTGTATGTGTGTATATTTATATGTGTGTGTGTGTGTGTGTCTGTGTGTGTGCGTGTCTAATGGATGGTTGAATACATGAACTGATGTGATTTAATTATCCCTTATGGCATTTTTACTGCATGACTCACATTTTAAAAAATTATTTTTAAAATAAAATTTTAAAAATAACTATAATTATGTTATTATTAATAATTATGTTGTTCTTGCTATAATTATCAATGAATGAATGAATGAATAATTGAATGAATGAATGAAAGTTTATGTTCTTTTTATGGAGACTACATATAATTCTGTATGCATGCATGTATGTATGTATGCATGCATGCATGTATGTATGTATAAACTTATGTAGCTTTTATGTATGTAAGTAAGAATGCATGTATGTATGAATGTGTGTTTGTGAACCAGAATTGATTGATTGATTGATTCAGTATTACTCACAAGTATATATTCATCCAGTTCTTAAGTATATAATGTGTGATATATTCATATATAAATATATTACACACATGTATGTTTATTAATGATTGCTCTTCTGAATATCTTAACTAAAGTTGGCTCCTCCTACTTATATATATATATATATATATACATGCATTTTCATATGTGGGCATATATATATATATATATATATACAAATTTACATATATATATATATATACCTTATGGAATATGAATCAGCCTATCCTGAACTGTTTTCATTGTTCCTTCTTGCTTGAAATCAGGGTGAGTGTGTGTCTTTGTGTGTGTGTGTGTGTCTGTGCGTGTGGTTTGTATGTTAATGTGTGCATACTTATATCCATGTATAAATATAGTAGAATGCATATTATACTATACATATAAGCTAATGTGCAATGTGTATATTTCTATTGTTATTGCAATGTTCCAAGTTTAGAAGATATCATGTGTGAGTATTATATATATATATATATATATTATATATATATATATTATATTATATATTAGTGAAAAAAAATAAAAGTAATTAATAATCATAATAATTGAACTAGATTAGTATATTATTTATATATATATATATATATATATATGTGTGTGTGTGTGTGTGTGTGTGTGTGTGTTTGTGTGTTTTTGTGTGTGTTTGTGTGTATTTATACAAACAAATATAAATTGAAATATAGATTTGAAATAGTATATAGTATAAGTATATAGATTATATATACTTATATATATTATATATATATGTGTATACAAAAGATAGTTTGTCTATATGTAAATATATATCTATATATTTATTCTATTCTATACTATCTACATCATGTGTTTGCTTGTTTGAATGACTTGGTTGAGTTATTTGACTCATTGTTGCTTTATTTATGTAACTGATTGTAACTGGTTGATTTGAAATTTTAATTAGTTAATTAAATAATTAATTAATTCAGTTAAAACTGGTATCTTTCTATACATATATATATATATAAATATATGTATGTATGTGTTGGATTTGTTTTCAGATTTTAAAGTTTATATAAAAATTTTACTTTTTATTTTAATTAATTCTATTATAATTATAAATTATATGATCAATCAAACTGTCTGTCAATCCAACTAACCATCCATCAATCAATCAATCAATTTGATTAAATACGATAATCTAGTTGTTGACATTATTATGATTATTATTATTCATTATTATTATAGCATATATACTGTGACAGAAACACTACTTAAACGATTTTAAATATATTTTTTACTCTCAAGCACTTGCTAATCAGGATGGTAAATTTTATTTATTTTCACTCTGGTATATAATTAATAATTCTTGATTGATTTCATTTGGATTTTATCTTCTCTGTCGATGAAAGAATCTTCCAATTTATATATTGTTATTATACTATAGTTTCTATATATGAGGGAATAATTACATAATATAACTATTATAATATTAATATTAATAATAATATTATTAATGAAATAAAAATAGCTTATCAAACTATAGAAACTTATTTCTTTAATTAAAGAGGTTTTTATATTGTGTTGAAAATTAATCACCATAATTATTATTGTTATTGTTGCTGATGTTATTTTTTCGTCATTGTCATCATTAATTATTGTAATTAGTTACCATTATATTATTATTGTTAGTTAATTGATTAATTGACTAATTAATTAAATATTTAACATTATTATTGTTGGTATGCGTATGTGGTATGTGGTAATTACATGGCTGCTTTATTTTATTTATTATATATTTATTTTTATTTCTCTCTGTAATTGATATCCAATTATAATAATAATAATAATAATTATTATTATTATTAATAAACAAATAGTTATTATTTTTATTAAATGAATGATTGAATGAATGAACAAGTGAGTGTAAGAATGAAAGAAGTGTAAAAATCTATAATTAATTCTTCTAATTTTAGACCTAATTTTTATCGAAATTGCATTTGTTAGAAAAATAATTTAGTCAGGTTGAAATAATAATAATAAAAATAATAATAAATAACGACAATGATATTAATATGAATCATAAAAATAATTATATGAGTTATGATGTTTATTGTGGCCATGGTTATTGTTATGATGGTATTCCTCATACTATAGTTCAGGGGTGAGCAAGCAAGAAGGGCCACAAATTTTAAAAAATTCTCCCCGGGTTGAAAAAAATTACTATTTAGGTACATACGCGGCCCTTGAAAGATGAACTAGTTCTCAATGCTGGCCCCACAGCAAAAAGTTTGCCCACCCCTGCTATAATGGTATATACAATTATTAAAGATGACGTTGTTGTTGTTGTTTTTGTTGTTGTTGAGGATGTTTATGAGATTGCATGGTTTTTGTATGTTTCATTGGTAAGCAACAAGAATAATGATAAAAATTAAAATATTAAAATTAGATGGAATGTGAACATCAAAAATCAAAATTAGCAATGATGTCCATATTTATGTCCTTTAAAGGCAATTCAAAACTCTTTGATGGATGATAAATAATACATAAACACACACAAACATACACACACACGCACGTACACACACATATATACACACACAATATCATGTTACATAGGTTCCATCTGAATGTAAAGTAGTACCAATGTTCATATGAACATGTGTGTGTATTGTGTATGTGTGTATATGAATGTGCCTTTGTGTTGTGTGTATGTATTGTGTGTCTATGTATGTATTTTGGTGTATTTGGCTCGACGTCTGTCTATCTATATGTATGTTTGTTTATTTGTTTGCACGTTTGCCTGTGAGTTGTGTTAATATTTTGTATGTTTGTCCGTATGTGTGTGTGTGTTTGTGTGTGTGTGTGTGTACTATGTACTCGTAAAATAAATAGGCTTTGGGGTTATAATCATATTGGGATTTAATTTAGCTGAACCTAAAATCATCAATCATCAACCAATCAATGCAAACACACACACACGTATACATACATATGTTTACATACATTTGTATACGAAATTTTATTTGCTTCTCAAAATTGAAAATTAAAAGATACGTACGTTGCAATGCTGTAACTTTTTTTCGTATGTTGTGTATGTATGTACGTATTTATGTATGTATGTATGAATGTATGAATGACTATGTATGTACGCGCGTATGTGTGTTTGTCTTTATTTTCGTAATGTTTATACAATGGAAGGCGATAATGAGTTCTGTGTTGCAGCATTAGTAGTAGTAGTAGTAGTAGTAGTAGTAGCGGTAATAGTAGTAGTAGTAGTAGCAGTGATAGTAGTAGTAGCGGGGATATTAGTAGTAATAGTTTTCAATTTCTGCTTCAGCTGATGATGAATGACTTCCTTATTTTTGGAGTATTTTTTTTCCACATTTCTTTGCTTGTTTATTTGATTGCCTATATTTTTATCAACAACAACAACAATAATAATAATAATATAACTATAATAATAATATTATTAATAATAATAATAATAGTAACAACAATAAAGATGATGATGATGATGATTATTATAGACAATTGAACTATTGCTAAACAATTAAACTTATCTTAACATGTCTTTTTTTTTATCATGCTTAAGTTTCAGGTATGTTTTAAATTGCGTAAACATAAAACATTCTTGCATACCTGTGTGTGTGTATGAGTGTGTGTGTGTGTGTGTGTGCGTGCGTATGTATGTGCGTATGTATGTGTGCATGGTTAATTTTAAAATAGATAGATAAAAAACTAATAAACGAAAAGTTGGTAGACAGATTTATTGAATTGGTGATGCCACTCATCCCATTTTCTGGGAAGGCATCAATGAAACCTTACATTAAGATTAGGAAGATTTATTTTGTACGCTGTATAATGTATATTATTTTGTATTATTTGATGAGTGTTTTGTATTGTATAATGTTTATTTCATATTGTATAATGCGTGTTTTGTATTGTATGATGTTCATTTTATATTGTATAATGTGCGATTTGTATTGTTTGATGTTTTATTTTGTATTGTTGGTATTTTTCATTTTTAACGCTTTCCGCTCATTCTTATACATTCTTTTGATATATATATATATATATATATATTTATATTTATATATATATATATTTGTATAACCCACTGGCAATATTATATCATCTTATCATACGGAAATAGTTGCGATATATATATATATATATATATATATATATATATATATATATATAGCTGTGGATATATATATATATATATAGTTTTTGTGATATAAAATGATAGTATAATTGATACGGAATAATTCCTAATCTGACTTTTTCCCATGATTTGGCATGAGAGCATGAGTTGGATTGTATGTGTGTTGTGTGTGTGTGTGTGCGTGTGTGTGTGCGTGCGTGCATGTGTGTGCGTGCTATTATGTAGCGCCATCAATATTACAGTTAAAAGGTTGAGGAAATATCCAGAAAACTTCGAATTCGATTGACATTATTAATGATTACTATGCTAATCATCTTCGTCGCCATTCATTCGCTCATCATTATCGTTACTGGCTTACTTACTATAGACTTTTTGGTCACGCTGTGTTGGTTTTCTTATTGTTAATGTAGGTGTTCATCATTTGGTGACATCTTTATCTTTGTTGGCTTCATTTTTTATTATCACCATCATCATCTTTAACATTTTCTTCACAAATAATACCATCATCGTCATCGTCGCCATTATCGTCTTCTTTATCGTCCTAGTCACAGTTTCCTAATTCATACTCATCATTCTCATTACGTCATCATCATCGTCATCGCTTTAATTTCTATGATTTATCTATTTATCGTCATCGTCGTCATCATTATTATCGTTATTTTCAGTAACCCCTTTTTTTTACAACCTTACAAAAAAATTTTTTTTCTTAACTCGCGGAACCCCTCATGGCAGGCCCTTGCGGTACCCCGGTTGAAAAACACTCCAACTCTTTTACTAATCATCGTCGTCGTCATCATCGTCGTACTAGTTTAGTCTTCAGTAGTAACTGTAGTTGGATAGTTAGCTATTTATTTATTTAGCTTTATTTATTTAGCTAATGTAAAAACAGACTCTGACTATGTTTTGTGTCATCTTGAATTTGAGAATTGTTTCATTCATTGCTATTCTTGTACTGTTAAAAATACGGCTACTACTACAATTACCTTTTGACTACTACCACCACCACTACTACTACTACTACTACTACTGCTATTACTACTACTACTACTACTACTACTACTACTACTCTAATATAATCACTAATTATAACTATGAAGTATTTGTTAGTTTAAAGGAACACAAATTACACTACCTTTTACCATTAATAGTCATGTTACTTTTATAATTGCCAAAATTCTCTCTCTCTTTCTCTCTCTCTTTCTCTTAATTTTTCATATATATATATATATATATATATATATATATATATATATATATATATATACTCGTTATATGTTTATATGTTGGAGTGTGTGTATTTTTAATTCCTATTCTTAACCTTTGAACCAGGATTCGGATAATTAGTTGTATTTGCTTGAGTTGTCTTAAGTAAATATAATTAATTAGCCGTAGTAATAATAATAATGATAATAATAATGTTAATTTTTATTGTTGTTGTTATTTTATTGTTGTTATTTTTATTAAAAATTTAATTTTCTTTTTTTACATTCAAAAACAGAACTGAAGACCATGATTTCCACATTTTTCAAGAACACCCTCCACGAGTCACTAAAAGACTTATTATCAAAATTATTATTGCCGCAACCACCATCATCAGCAGTAGCAGCAGCAGCAGTAACGACATCAACGACATCATCGTCATCTTCGAATCCAGATATGAGAGCGCTTAAACAATCAACGGAAACAAAATTTACACCGCCATCGATGACGTCATTATCTACGTCATCATCTCTCTCGCTATGTTCGCTGGCGTCATTGTTTCTGCTGGGAACGTTAATTTTTTTGCCCTCCCCCTCCGTTTGTAATGGAATTGGTTGGTGGTGATGTATGCTTATTTTGTACGCTCACACACACACACACATATACACACACATACATACATACATACATACATGTTTGTACACACATTCCTTCGTTTACATATAACTTACTAGGCTTATTGTTCATATTAAATTCATTTTTTTAAATTTATAATTTATAGATTCTTTTTTTAATTGTTCTTTGTTCTCATTATTTTTATCAACCTCTTACGCTTTTTACAATGCCTTTAATGTTCTCATATGTTGTGCTTGTGTATGTATTTATGTATGTGTATGTATGTATGTATATATACATGTATTTTTATTGTTTGTTTGTTTGTTTGTATGTATTTATATATGAATGTATGTATGTAAGTATGTATGTATGTATGTATGTATGAATGACTGTTTCTTATATATACAAATACACACATAGATATATACATACCTATCTTCACACGCACACATGCATACATTTACACATAAATACACAAGCACTCACATATTCACACACACACACACCCGCACACACAGACATTTATAACATTTCTTACAAACATCAAAGACCATCAAAACTAACTTAGACAGGTGTTTATGGGGTAAACATTCTTATATTGATGAGAAAAAGAGATAGTGAGAAAAAAAGAGAGAGAGAGAGAGAGAGAAAGAGGGAGAGAGAGAAAGAGAGAGAGAAGGACATGGAAGTGGATGACTAAAATAAACAATCATGATTAATTGTATTGTAAAACAGATCTCCAAGGAAATCATTTTAAAATATGAATGTGAGGATTAGAGTGTGTGCTGGTTGGTTTGTATGTGTTGTGTTTGTCCGTAGGCATGTGCGTATCAGTGTGTATGTTTGTATGTATATATGTATGTATGTTTGTAAGTATGTATGTATGTGTATGTTTTTTTGAAGTATTCTTAAGTATGAATTGAAGATAGGTAACGCTTGAAGTGATTAAGCTGTGTGAAAGAGAAATTAAGGAAAAACCCGGCAGGTAAAAATAGTTGCTGATGGTGAGGATGAAGACGTTGTTTGTGATGATGAGGAGGAGGAGGTGGAGGAGGAGGAAAATGATGATGGTGGAGGCGAGGGTAGCCATATTGATGACGATGACGACCATTAGTGCTTTTATAGGTCATCGTTCAAATGTATTCCACAGGTCTTTATCATCATTATCACCACCACCATCATCATCATCATTATTATTATTATCGTCATTACTATCATCATTACTTTCATCATCATTATCAGGATTGTCGTCATCGTCACCATCATCATCATCCTCGTTGATTATTAATAACGTTGTTTATAATTACCTAGCTAATATAAAAGTTAGTTTCTGTACTATTTCAATAATTATTATTTTCATCTTGTTACTATCATCATCATCATCGTCGTCGTCATCATCTTGTCGTCTAGTTAATTAAATTTGACTTTTAGGGATTGTGATAATGATCTCACATCTTTGTTTTAAAATTCAATTTGTTAATTTTGTTTGCTTTAAGCAGTGAGTTTGTGTGGTCTGATATAATATATATATATATATATATATATATATATATATATATTTTCTATCTGTTTATATGTGTATATGTTTGTTTGTGTGTGTGTGTGTGTGTGTGTGTTTGACTGTATGTATCACACATACATACGTACACACAATCTAACATACACAAATATGTATACACACATGTACACATACACACACACACACATATATACTCTTACACCCAGTAGAATCGCTGATGAATATTAAATGAACTCTTCTGTGAACTTACTGAAGTTCTTTCTGTCTCTGGCGCGGAAAACAATGTTGCATAACTTATTGTTGTTGTTATTATTATTATTATTATTATTGTACTCTTTATTATTATTGTTGTTATTGTTATTGTCAATACATTTTTATTATTATTGTCTGGGTGACAGTATTGTAGTTTCATAATCTATTGTTCGAATTATAATTTATAATTTTTGCGTGTGTGTGTGTGTGTGTGTGTGTGTGTGTGTGTGTGTGTGTGTGTGTGTGGTATATGTGTGTGTAAGTTTTTGATATCAAAACCAACAATCATTCAAGTGCAGTTAGGAATATTAATGAATAGTTAAAATTTGGCAGTACTGCATAATACTATAATTTAAGATTGCTGAATAAATTGTATGCTTGTTTGTGTGCATTTTGTATGTGTGTATGTTTGTGTGTTAGTGTACATTTGTTTGTATGTTTGTATTTATGCTCGTATGTTTGTGTGTAACTGTTTGTGTTTGTTTTTGGACATGAGAAATAAAAATGTATGCATGTGTGTTTGTTTAAATATGTACCTATATGTGATTTTGTATGCATGTATTTGTGTGTGCGTGCGTGTGTGTGTGAGAAAGAAAGAGAGAGAGAGTTTATGATACATGATTTATGTATTAATAATTTGATATGTTTATGATATCTTTGTCTCCAAGGATTTTAATTGGTGGTGGATGTAATTGTTATAACGTGATAGTCCCACTACACTTTGTAGCAGCAGCAGCAGTTGTAGTGTGGTAGTAGTAGTAGCAGCTATAGTAGTAATAGTGATGATAGGATTGGCAATTGTGCAATGACATTTATCTTGAGATTTTACTTGAGATTTGAAAGTATGGTAAAATAAGGCATACACATATTATACAAACACATACATACGCGCACGCACACACACACACACACACACACACACACACACACACACACACACATACATACATACATGCACATACATGTTTACGTCCTGCACTATGTCAAGTGTTGTAGATAACATATTTTAATGGATGAATGAATGAATGAATGAATGAATGAATGAATGATTGAATGATTGAACAGTTAATTTTTATACTCATGTATATAAATATTTATCGGTTTTTTAGTAGTAACTACGGATACGGTGGCAGTAATAGTAGTAGTAGCCGTAGTAATAGTTGTAGTAGTAGTAGTAGTATTAGAGTAATAGTAGTAGTAGTAGTAGTAGTTCTGTTACCTAATTTAGTTTGAGGGCATGTTCTACTTCTTTGTTTGAGAGGCTTGCAGTTGCTGCTGGTGCTGTAAGATGATGATGATGATGATGATGAAGAAGAAGTAGATGATGGAGATGTTGTAGTTGAGTGTGGTGATGATGATGATGATGATGAAAAAAGATGATGGTGGTGTTGTAGTTGGTGAAGATGATGATGTTATTGCTGTTTTAGCGATCAATTAAATTGAATTATGATTTTAAATTGTTTGAATTCAATTTTTAATCAATTTCCTAATACTAAATATGGCAATAAATAGAGAGAGAAAGAGAGATAGGAAAGAGAGCTAATTGTCAAATGAATTTCTCAGATTAAAATACTATTAGATTATTCATTGGTTATTTGCTTTCTGTCCTCCGGTTTTATGTTCGTTCATTCATTTATTTATTTATTTATTTATTCGTTCATTCAACTATCCATTCATTCACTCATTTTTTCACTCAGTCATTCATTCTCTTAGTTGGTCTTTCATTTCGTTTTCACGGTTAATTAATTTATTTGCTTGTTCGTTTTTCGTTTATATTAAATGTTATTTTCGTTTATTTATTCGTTCATTCACTCATTCATTCATCATTCATTCATTTTTTTCATTTATTCATTTTGGAATCCATTCAAGTTTTACCCTGTTGGTCATAGACCGAGCAGTTTTATTTAATTAAAGCCTAGTGACTATTGATATTTTTTTTTTAAATTCATGAATGAACATGAATGAATGAATGAACGAATGAATGAATGAAAGAAAGAATGAATGAATTCCTTCATTCAGGCCCTATCCAACCGCCGATCATAAAATCCCGTCACCCGGCATTTGATTATGCCAATGACATGAAGGAAAAGGCGGATACTTGTGTAGCTATTGGAACTCCTCCCATACAGTTTGTTCATTCATTCAGTCATTCATTCATTCAGTCATTCATTCATTCATTCATTTGTTCGTTCGTTCGTTCGTTTATTTGCTTGTATTTTTATTGATTCGTTTGTATTCATTGATTCGTTTGCTCGTTCATTCATCTGTTCATCCATTTGTTCATTCGTTCATTCGCTCATTTGTTCGTTGGTTCGTTTGATCGTCCATTCGTTCGTTTATTCATTCGTTCAAGTTAACAAAGAAATGTATGAATGAATGAATGAACGAATGAATGAATGAATAATAATAATAACATCACTAGAAATATTAATAATTATATTTTGTAATTATACAGCTACTACTGGGAATCAGAGAAATCTGGGCAAAAAATACCGGGCCCAACTCTGAATTTTTCCAAACATTTTTCCAGATCAGAGGAAGGTCATCATCTTCATCATCATCATTTTCATCATCATCTATTTTCTTTCTAATTTTTCTTCTTATTCGTATTCTTTATTAACAATATCCAACATCTTCCTTCATTTCATTTCATTTGTTTGCTTGCTTGTTTGTTTGTTCATTTATTCATTCGTTTATTCATCCATTTATTCATTCATTCATCAATCAATCAATTGATCAATCAGTCAGTCAATCAATCAATCGATTCCTAATCAGGCAACTACTACTGTGTAGCGACAAATGCATTTGGAGTAGCCCAATCAAACGTCACCAAATATATTTTCCAAAAGGCCTCGTGCTCTTCTTCTTCCGTTCCGAATAATATCTTTCTCTTGGAGGGCTTTTCCTACCAGCTACCGTAAATTGTCTACATTTCTTTTCGGCCTTCCAACACTCAGAGGCGTAAGATAGTAAACAAAATAAGGAGTGTAATGAACTATAAACCCCGTAGAGGTATTTATGTAAAAGACTTTGGGTTGTAGTTTCCCAATTTTTTGTGTGTCGGAAGTCTTACGGTGAGTTGACCCGTGTCCTGTGTAGGTTTTTTGGGGAGTTTTGAGACCGTAGAGACCGCACTGTGATTCATTTTTTGAAGGCTCCCAGTAGAAATTTCAGTTACGCCTCTGCTACTCTATTTTTTATTTTCAAGAATTATTTTTTTTAATGATTGTTGTTATTAGCGGTGTAGCGGTTAATTGAGAACCGGCGAATTTGGTAGCGGCGCTACTTTCTAAGCTAAATAAAAACGCTATCGCGAATTTCGAGTCAACTTGCTAATTATAACTTTGATCCTCACTAAGGCCTTCCTTTCTTTGCCACTACAGGTGCGGTGTCGAGTGTATACCTGAAGGCACGTGTGAGATCCAGTGGAAGTGGCTGTCTGGCTACATCCCTTTCACACCCAGAACTGATATGCGATTTGATCCATTTAGTGGTTTGTCTGTTTGCGACTTTTTGTCTGTCTCTCTGTTTGTTTGTTTGTTTGTTTGTATGTCTATGTGCGTCTGTATATTTGTCTCTGATTGTTTGTATGTATGCGTTCTTTTGTGTCCCCGAACGTCTGACGGTTTGTACTTCTGTATGTTTTTGTATCTGCCTTGCGCACACACACACACTCGCACGCACGCACGCACACACACACTTACACGCACACAGGAACCATGCACATCAACTACGTAGACAGCAGTATCAGAGATCTTTTGTCAGGAAAAACTTTAATATGTTCTGGCAAAGCTGGTGTCACCACGGTTGAGTGTGCCAGTCATACTTTCACCTATTCAAGCGGTTATTATGATGATGGTGATGAGATGATGATGATATAATAATAACTAGTGAAGATAGTGATGCTGCTGCAGATGCTGGTGGTTACTTAGGATGATGATTATGATGATGATGATGATGATGATGATGATGATGGAAAATTACTTCTTTTTTCATTCAAGACCATCGGCCTAAGACGACACCGACAGAACTGAAGTTTAACACGGAACCAAATCTTTTGGCATTGTTGGGAGACAGCATTACTTTAGACTGTTTTTTTGTTACTAGGTAAATTTAAACTTTACCTTGCTTGTTCATTTATTTATTTATTCACTTATTTATTTATTCAAGTTAGAAATTTCAACTGACTTGCGTGTTAAAGATGCAGCGAATAGTGAATTTGGCGAAAGGTCATATCGCCGAATAGTTAGCTGATCAGCTGCTCGGTCGATGCCTGGAAAACCGCAGTCTTAAAAAAGAAATATCTTTTAGAATGTAAAACAACCTATTTAAAAAAAACGGTATACGATTCGTGTCTATCTGAAATTCTTTATCAAGTTTATAAAAGTTTCTGCGTCTGTCAGATCCTGATTTTTAAAGAATAATAAAAAAAAGAAGATAATATTCCATCTCTTGTTCAAATGCCGATGTTTTATTTAGCAGCTCTGATGGCTAAAATAAATTTTTCGAAAATAATAATCAATTATTATCGTTTTAGAGTGCCAAAGAGTGATGGCTCTAACAGAAATTGCGCTACCTTCTGCTGACAAACCTTTAAAAATTGCGAAAGTCAAATTTCAAATTTCGGTCGAACATTTCATATTGTGTATCGTCTAACACCACCTCGGCATAGTCACCATTCTCTATATCATCACCATTATTATCATCATTCTGATCGTCTTTACCATTACCAACAGCTTAGTTACTAAGGTTGCTTTTTTTGTATTTAACGAGTGTCTTGTATTCTTTTGGGTACACCTAAATGAGGGAATGCCTAATTTGACGTCGTCTATTTTTGTATATGCCACATTTGGGATATATATATATATATAAGTATATTAGAGTGTGTGTGTGTGGGTGTGTGTGTGTGTGTGTGTGTGTGTGTGTGTGTGTGTGTGTGTGTGTGGTTGTTTGAATGTGTGTTTGTCTGGGTGTCTATCTGTCTGTCTGTGTATATGTATGTATCACTAACGTCTATATGATTGTGATAATCTTTATAACGATCATAGGGATAGATGCACGGTTGCCTGGGAGATGAAGAGCAGTGATGGCGACTGGAGACCAGTGAAATGTTATCACCATTATTACCACATCACATTCATCATCGTCATAGCCACCATCCATCATCATAATC
>NW_008703570.1:12650128-12657824 GCF_000326865.2 Helobdella robusta
TTGTAGATTTTTATGTTTTAAAACACCCGAAACAAAATCTAATTTTGTTTTGATAAGGAAGGGTGTGAAAAAACTTAGAGAGAGTCCGCTCTGGGTTGACTAGTGAGGCAGCTTCGAATAATCAGTGCCTCTTCTGGTCCCTAAGAGACTTAACGCGTGATTCTATGCTCATTGGCATAGTTTCAGAAACGTCTTAAGTTCTCAAAGAGTCAGCCTTGGGTTCACCAGTTAGGCAGCTTCGAGTAATCAGTGCCTGTTCTGGTATCTAAGAGACTTAACGCGTGATTCTATGCTCATTGGCATAGTTTCAGAAACGCCTTAAGTTCTCAAAAGTGGATTTAGTACGAGACTCTATGCTCATTGGCATAGTTTCGCACGCGTACTAGAGTCACACAATTTGTTTCCAGTGTTGTTCTGACTCTTGTTGTCTTGTGTTGGTCGTGCGAAAGCCGATCAGACTCGACGGCCCAGTGAAAACAGGCCGTGGTTGTGCGAAAGCCGACCGACTGACAGACAGGCCCAGTGAAAACAGGCCCTTGGTCGTGCGAAAGCCGATCAGACTTGACGGCCCAGTGAAAACAGGCCAAGGTTGTGCGAAAGCCGACCGACTGACAGACAGGCCCAGTGAAAACAGGCCTTGGGCTCTGTGAAAACGAATCCGCCTCGTTGTTTTGTTTCTTGTGCTATTTGTCGACCTAGGGTTCTTTGCTGGATTCTATACTCATTGGTATAGTTTCACACGCAGCTTGGAATTTCCATAGGCTCCGATTTTTGTGATTCATTTTTTTTTTTATTTATTGGAGTTGTATCGACATCAACATCGGATACACACGTCGAAGTTGTACGATTAAAACGCCAAGAAACATATTCCAAGTTGAAGACCCAACAAGAAGAGTTCTAATTCCTGTATTCCAGTTTGCTCATTGACATTTACATTATTATAGAGTTCATTAGTTCAATTCCTTTTATTTACTTCCGTCGATTAATAAAATTGTTATCGAATATTTTTACGCGTTCGTGTGTTACTCAGTAAAATCATATAATTCGAAAAAGCCCAGTGCCACACAGGACTGGTCGAACTCACGATAAAAATATACACAAAAAAAATTATTGTCGGACCATACAAAAATTCCCTGAGAAAGATAGAGGAGGAGATTGCTTCCTCTTATCATTTTAATTTATTATTATTTAAAATCTCCGACAATTGGCGCCCAACGTGGGGCCTTGTCACCCTTTTAAAAATCCTCCTCCTCCTCATTAATTTATTTTTATTATTATTTTAAAATTTCCGACAATTGGCGCCCAACGTGGGGCCTTGTCACCCTTTTAAAAATCCTCCTCCTCCTCATTAATTTATTGTTATTTATTATTTTAAAATTTCCGACAATATGCATAATTTGTATTTTTTATGGTATAGATATATATGTGTTTGACAATGTAAATAAAATAACATTATAAACCATTCTTATATACATTTATATACATGTTTGATATATATATATACATATATTTATATACTTTATAGATATATATGTATGTATGATATATGTATCAATTTCATGTTTACATTAATTCCAGGCGTCAAAGTACTTCTGAAAAACTCTTATATCCATAAAATTTCTTACAAAATCGTAAAAAAGAGATTAGTTTTTGTTATTCAATGTTACTAAAATAATAATAATAATAATAGTTATGATAGTTATATCATTGCAACAAAAAACCACATCATTAAATTCACAGGCCAATTAAATCACCACTATAGTATGCTGTTGCCAAAGTTGCGTTGAACTGAGTTAGGATCATTATCATTATTTCCAGATGATGATGATTGCGGCGGCAGTACTGATGATGATGATATTTGTTTCCGCAATGAGGCAATCATGCTCTCTTGTTGCTGGATCGTTGAAAGTAGTTGAAGTTGTTGAAAAAGGTGCGCGGGCGGTGGGGGCTTTGTGACGTCAAACTGCTGCTGTTGTTGGTGTCCTAGGTACTGCTGCTGTTGTAGTTGTAGCTGCTGCGGAAATGGTTGTAGCTGCTGCGGAAAAAAATAATGTTGTTGTTGGAATATTAGTGGATGATGTTGTTGTGGTTGTTGTAGGAAAATCGCTGGTTGTTGCGGAAACATTTGATGTTGTGGTTGCGTTGCAGGCCACGTAATTGGTGGAAAGCTTATTGGCGGGAGCGCTGGTGGCGGCGATGTGAACCGCGATGGTAGGTACTGCTGCTGTTGCTTGCCTAAGAAAGAATTATCATTATTACATTTTTTATCAAACCAATTCTTATTAATATCTTTACTAGACCCTGGTGGCCAAGATGAAAAAGCACTATTATTATTATTACTATTATTATTGTTCTTCTTATTGTTGTTCTTCTTATTCTTATTACAATTATTCACGATGTTTCTATTGTTAGCATTGGAAGTCCTATTCATGTCAATGTTGAAGAACTTTGATTTCGGAGGCCAACAAGTTAGATCACTATCAGCGTCGTTAATATTATTGTTATTATTATCATTATTGTTGTTGTTGTTATTATCATTATTGTTGTTGTTGTTATTTTTCTTTTTAAATCTCTTTTTCTTAGTTTTGACTGTTTGCAATTTGCTCCCATCACAATTGTTGTTTTTGTTTTCAGTAACATCAACATCATCGTCATCATCATCTTCAACCGCACCGCAATCATTATCATTACCGACGATACAGTCAGCATCGTTATCATCGTCGTCGTCGTCATCATTATCAATGTCGTTGTCGTCGCAATTTTTGTGGCTGCGCCGTTGTTGCTGCGTTCGCTTCCTCATGTGCTTGCTGGCCTGTCTCGCCTTACGTTCCTCGTCGTCGTCCGAGAATTCTTGTAACTGATGATGAAGGAATGATGATGGAATGATGACAATGATGATGATAGGATGATAATGATGGAATGATGATGATGACGACAATGATGAAATGATGGTGGTTTCAAGTTAGTAGTGGCTACGGTGAATGGCGACGACGACGATGATGATAAAATAATTATCATCATCAGCATTTTGTTTTATGACAAAACTTTCGTACCACAAAGGCTGTATTATCCACCTCACATGCACACACACACACACACACATTATGTAGTATGCACATACGCCTATGATGATCTTTCAGTTTCGGACAGGCAGTAATTGAACCATGCCATCACGTAATAGCAGCTCGAGACATGGCTCTCCTACCGACTGAGCTAACTAACTCTGTGACCATCATCTCAACATTCATCATCACCATCCTCATCATCATCATTATCATAATCACCACCACTATAATCATCATCATAACCTCAACTGGCGGCTCGTTATTATTGACCCAAGAAGCATCTGACCCTTTTGACCTTGGATAGAAAGAAGAGAATGAAGCAATGAATGGATGGATAGACGTATTGCAGAATTATTCTAGAAATGTGTATAAGAATGGAATGGATGAACAGAAGAGTTTGTAAAAGAATGACGAACATGTAAAATGAATCAACAAAAAAATATCTAAGTGTGAACGAATGATGAACGAATCAATAGAACGAACGAAATACCGTTAATAAAAGAACAAACGGGACGAACGAAAGAGTGAAAAGACGAAAAAATGAATGAATTAAGAAGCATATCTAACAGCTGAAGTTGTTCATGGAATACGTATTTGGTCCATTCCGGCATATCTGGGGCGTAGAAAACCTTTGAACCTACCCCAAATTTCTCTGGGAGCGCTGACGATGTTGTTGTTGATGGCTCTTCTGTGTGTATTTCATCATCCTTTCTATTATCATTGTTATTGCTGTTGTTAATATTGTTTTTATTGGTACTATTATTATTATTGTTGTTGTTGTTATTGTTATTCATGACGTCATTGATGTCAGAGTTGCTATTGAATCGAACGCTGTAGTACGGCTGCTTCACTTGTCCAAACGTTTCAAACACCTGGAAATGAATGAATGAATGAAAGAATTAATGAATGAAAGAATAGATGAATGGATGGATAAAGAATGAGTAAATGAATGAAGGAATGAATGACTGATGAACAAACTAAGTGATTTAATGCATCTTATCTAAGTATATGCATGAACGAATGAATGAATGATGGATAGATAAAATAAATGAATGAATAATGTATAATAATAATAGTTATGATCATTATTGAGCGATTAACATTAACATAACTTATTAATGATACAACCTGCCCCAAAACTTTCTTGTTACTGAAAAACAGAATAGAATCGGCGTCAAGTGCTGGAGAACCCAGATAGGAACGGATGACAACTAGGTTAATGAATATTAATCACTTAATTAAATAGCCACGACTTAAATCTGATTGGATGGCAACAACATCCATGAATATTAATTAGCTGATGAACAAGATGCCATGACTCTAATTCGATTGGATGATGAAACATCCATAAATATTAAAAAACTGACTCAATATCTACAAATCGAATTTGATTGGATGGCAGTAACATCAACTATAACCGTAAAAACAACAACAACGACGACAACAACAACAACAACGACAACAACATCAATTATTCACCCAAGACGTCGACAACACTGGTGATGGTGCCAATCTCAACCAGTTGTATGTCGGGAGCCACTGAGATCTGCAAATACTCTATGGCTGGCAGGTCCTGATCGATTGATTGAATGAATGAATGGATGAATAAATAAATGAATGAACAAATGATAGATTATTGAATTAATAAATAAATAGATAAATGATAGATAGATAGAGAGAAAGATAGACAAAAATTAGTTGATTGATCTAATTCATAAATGATTGGCTGATTAATTAACATAACTCCACCCAGTAACCAAAATTAACCTCCAATGTTAGTTCTCCTTTAGTTCTCAATTTTGGCCTTCTTATTGTGGGCGGTTCTTTATTTCTGCCAGAGTTTTTATGAATAAATTATAATACTAATTAACTGACTAGCTAATTAACAAATTATAATTTGTTATTTTTATTATTATGATTAGATATCTGTCATCAGGTAAGTAAAAAATTTGAAATAATGAATGACAAGACTCCACTTACCCTTCATCATTATCATCATCGCTATCATAATCATCATTTCTGCGATCATTACCACCATTGTCATCACTACTACTACTACTATCACTACTACTACTGCTGTCTTTTACTCGATGAATTGAAAATATCTGAAAGAAAAAAATTATTATTGTGATTATTTATTATTATTACTATTATTATTATATCTATATGTAATTTAATGAGAATTAGGTAGAATAATAGCTCATAAACATTACTATAACTAAATAATAACAATAATAATAATACACTAACATCGTTATCATTATCAACTGAGGTGATGTCGAAGTCTATTTTACAATCATTGGTTGTCCAGCATTGCTGGGAACTGAAATTTGGCTTTCCATTAGAAGTAGAATTATCATTGTTATTATTGTTGTTATTATTATTGTTGTTGTTGTTATTATTAGTATCATTGTTGTTGTTGTTGTTCCATTTGTTGTCTGTACATTCGCCGCTTCCTACATGTTCCATCTTCATGTTTCTAATGATGCTAATGTCATACTGATCCTCCATGGTTGTAGTGGTAGTAGCAGTAGCTGCAGCAGCAACAGTAGTATTTGTTGTAGTAGTAGCAGCAGCAGTGGTAGTAGCAGTAGCTGCAAAAGCAGTACCAGTAGTAGCCCCACTAATAGCAGTAGTAGTCTCATTCTCATTCGAAGTAGTAGTAACTGTGCAAGGACAATTAGAATTTAGAAAAAGATTATTAAAAATAATATAATTGTAATATAATATAAAATAGAAGAATATTTTAATGGACAAATAAATAATATTAATTTAGTTATTTTATTTAGTTTTATTGCATTATTTATTATTTAAAATTTTATTATACATAGTAATAATTATAAGTTGGTAAGTAAAAAAACTTTAGTTTTAGATTTAGACAAAAATATAAAAATAATTAAGGCCAGATCCTGTCCTAACTGAAACATAATCCTAACTGACTAACTAAGGTTTTACCACATTATCCTAACTGACACTAACCTTGAAATCCGTCAATAGTGAGGTTATTAGTATTATTAGATGATGAAGAGTCGTTATCAACGCCATCCTTATCTTCCTTCCCAATTTCGCCATCTTCGATTTCCACATCGTTCAATAATTTCTCCGACATTTTTTTACAAAATTTAATTTTGTCTCTAATTTCTAAAAATACAACGAGTTAATATTATACTATGCCGATTTTTATCATCTATTTTTACAAATAAATATGGCTAAAATAAAACAAACAGTCATAATCACACACCCGCATGACTACACTATATATCGCTATGTAAACAAACATAGAACTATACAACGGTCTAAGATATTTATTCTGATATTTTATTTTTCTATGTATAACATTGTATTCGGTATAATAGACTAACGGTTTTCTATCTCTCTTTCCCTCACTCTTTCTTTCTACATATGTATGTATATATATCTGTAAAAAATTTGTATAAAAACGCAAAAAAAGTATTTTTGAAATAAAATTTATTATAAAACATTAAAAAAGAAGACAGCAAGCCAAAATTAATGGAAAAGTGAGTAAACAATCTTGCTGACTGGATTATGAACCAAATATATATAATATCTGTTAAATACTTTTAAATATGCTAACAAAAAGTGCTTGCCAAAAATAAATAATAAAAATTAAAATATATAACAGAAAAAATTGATTAAAAACAAATTATTTATAAAATCGCGAAAAAGACCATCGTTGATTTATTGACTATTGATAGTATTCTCTTTAATTAAGGAGTTGAATGGAGGAATTAAATATTCAAAGTTAAGTTCTACATTTAAAAACTGACGACAATAAATAATGGATATAGCAGGAACAATCATTTCAAATTTGAGATAAAAAGAGAAAAAAACACCCAGAGAAAGAAAGAGAAAGAGAGGAGAGAGAGAGAGAGAGAGAGAGAGAAAGACAGAGATAGAAAGACTGATAACGAAAAAGATATAAGGTCAAACAAAAACTTAAAACTAACTTAAATCACAAATTACATCAAAATTAAATTCTTTGAAATTAACCCACCTTAACACCTATATACATGCAGTGTGTGCTGTGCATCATACATTAACGCAAAAATTATATATATATATATATATATATATATATATATATATATATATATATATATATATATAGACTAGATTAATATATTGGATGTATTAATAAATATTAATAAATAAATAAATATATATATATATATATATATATATATATATATATATATATATATATATATATAATAAAATATCCTGTGACGTTTATGTATTTATTTACGAGTGGCGAGTGTAAAAATATGTGTAAAATAAAATTCAAAATATACATCTTGCTACATAAACACACACACACACACACACACACACAGACACACACGCACACATACACACGTATACATATACACATGTATGGGTATAGATATAACAAAGAAGACAACGATAATTGTGAAGTGTCTAAAATGACGTCACGAAGTTGCAATGATGATGATGATGATGATGAAGATGAATATTTTAATTCTTATTATATCTTTGGTAGTTATGGTGGTTAACACCACCATCCTCGTCATCATCGTCACTATTCCATAGTTTCGATACAAATTTAACACGTTCATAATTAATCGATGATGATGATGACGACGACGACG
>NW_008703570.1:12657874-12679537 GCF_000326865.2 Helobdella robusta
TTGTTGATGTATGGTAGAATTTTGTTAAAGGTCAAAAGTTCACAGGTACACACACAAACACACACAAACACACACACACACTCACGCACGTATATATACACACACACACACACACACACACACGTAGGTATGCTAACCATTTCTATTATTATTATTATTAATTTTATTTTTATGTCTGCTGATATGTTGCAACCTCCTAGAAGACTGATCATCGTAATAATTAGAAAACAACCGACTATAATAATCATCGTCGTCACCGTCATCATCATTTCTACTGTTAACATTATTTTGCTTATTATTATTATTGTTGTTGTTGTGGTTATCATCATCACTGTTAGTGTTTTTGTTGTTGTTAGAGACATTATTTTTGTTATTATTATCATCATTATTATTATTTTTATTGTAATTATTTTTATTTTTATTATTATTGTTGTTGTTGTTGTTGTCGTCTTTTATTATTGCCGTTGTCAGCTGGATTTGTCGTCTTGGCGATCTCAAGAACTTGATGTTGTTGCTGTTATTATTATCATTACTTTTAACGTTATTATTATTTATATTATTATAGTTATTGTCATTATTATAATTTTTATTATTGTTGTTGTTCTTTGGCGCAATATTTCTTTTACCAATAGCCTGATATATATTGAATGGAGAATTATTTCATTTTTTATCGTCACCATCATCATCATCACTAAATAAATCATCATCATTATCATCGTCGTCGTCGTCATCATCATTATCATCATCGTCGTCATCATCATCATCAGCAGCAACAAATTCCCACTCACTTTATCACTCTCTCTTGAGGGACGAAGATGATGACGACGACGATGATGATAACGATCTCGAAAACCATCGGCAACAACATCATCATCATTACCACCATCATCATCATAATTTCTACCAGCATCATTATCAATATTATCAGTATAAGTAACAGCGGTAGCGATAATAGTAGTAGTGGTGGTAGAAGCAGCCGTAGTAGTAGTGGTAGTGGTGGTGGTAATGACGTCATCGTCATCATCATCCAGTGTGATAATGTTTCCAGACCAAAACATCACTAACTCTCTGATGCCTTTCTTTTCGTCTGTAACTAGAGAAACGATTGCTGACGACGACGATGACGATGATGATGGCGATGATGATGATGATGATGGCGATGATGATGATGATGATGGCGATGATGATGATGATGATGGCGATGATGATGATGATGATGGCGATGATGATGACGAAGATAATGATGGCGATGATGATGATGGCGACGATGATGATGACGATGATGATGGTGGCGATGATGATGATGGTGACGATGATGATGATGGTGACGATGATGATGATCTACTTTTAGACCAGAGACTGTTACCATTAACACCATCTAGTATTAAATCCTGAAAGAATATATAATAATAATAATAATTATAATAATAATAATTATTATTATTATTCATATTTATATTAATACGAATGTTTACTGAATGAATGAGTGAATGAACGACTGACAGAATGACTAAATGATTGAATGACTGAATGAGTGAATGACTGAATGAGTGAATGAATGAATGAATGAGTGAATGAATGAATGAGTGAATGAATGAGTGAATGAATGAATGAGTGAATGAATGAGTGAATGAATGAATGAATAATAATTATTATTATTGATGTTGTTGTTGTTGACATCATCGCAACTATTCACTCACTAGATCACCGTCAGGCGATATCGCACCATTAACAGATGATAAACTGATAAAGACGTCTGCCACTCTGTCATCATTAAAATGTACTGGAGTCGGTTTACTGAATGAGTGAGTGAACGAGTGAATGAATGAATGAAAGCATAAATGAATGAATAAATGAATGAATGAATGAATGAATGAATGAATGAGTGAGAAAGTGAATGAGTGAGCAAATGAAGGAATATAACGAAAAGGAAACACATTTACAAAAACATCGAAAATCATATCGTTAAATTTATTCGGAGATAGTTTAGATAATTATAGAGTGATTGAATGAATGAAGGATGATTGGAGGAATAAATTGATGAACGAATGAATGAGCGAATGAAAAAATAAACGAATAAAAGACAATGAATATACAAGATAAGAATATCAAGACCTTGCAGAGTGAAGTCCGCTGAAATATTTCTGCCAAATGACCTTGACATCGGCGCCATTGAATAAAATCACGTGACCGTCACATGACGTCATCAAAATATCGTCCACGTCATCGTCGTTGAAGTCGAAAATGAGTGGTGAGTTTATCACTCCGTCTGTCAGACTTCTGATGATGATGGCGATGATGGTGATGATGATGGTGGTGATGATAACAACGATAATGAAATTACTTACAATTCTTTCTACCATCATCATCATCATCACCATCTGTATCACATGACTTACTTATAAAAATGCATGACCCCGTTTTCTTCACGTTTCAACGCCTGCCATTGGCTGTAGCCACCGGGAAATTGGGTCAGGTCATCTAGGGTCATCTTTTTTCTAGCCCAGTTAACTAACGAAGTGTTCTTATATAGGTCGGGTAATGATATAACGCTTAAAGAGCCTGTAAGGAAGAATTTTGTTTGTTGTAAATGATGTAATAAATAATTAAAACGTAATCGTTGTTGGGATCATCATCATTACCCCAATCAACATCGTCCTCACCATCATCATAATCATCTAACTCAGCAACAAACATCACCCCACTCATCATCATCATCATAATCATCATCACCACCATCCTACCTGGCATGCCTCGACCACCAAGTCCGAACAGAACGTAAACAGATTTGTCCTTGAAGCTGTAAACAGTGGGCGGGAACAAGGACACCTGACCTTGACCTAGTTTAAAGGGCTGACCAATGAGGCGGCCAGAAGAGCCGTCAATCAACATGATCACGCTCTGCGAGAGAGTCTGAAATTGTCATTACATGTTTAACTTTTAATTAATTAATTAATATTAATAATTAATTAATTAAGATAGTATTTTCCGATTCTTGACCTTATTAAAGGTAACCTCTCCACTGCCAGAGCCCTCCGGCTTGGCTCCTACGCCCCCGAAATCCCGACTGCCAATGACGGCTTTCCCAATTTTGGGATAGGGATCCAAGAGATATTCGGTATTCGTTTGAATCAGGACGAAATCGTCGATACCGTCTCGAGTCAGATCGAATACGGGTTCCAGGCCGGTATTGTACCAGCCCGAGCGCTCAGGGGGGCTGTTAGCTGACGTCCAGATTATATGGCCTGCGTATAAATGCTGTTATTATTATTGGTATTATTGGGATTATTATTATTATTATTATTAAGGAGTAAAATGTTGACTTATTGATTGATTGATTGATTGACAGTTTAATTTGAATGATCGAACTTCATCAAATGATTGATTAAACAATTCTGCTTACCAGTCATATGCTCGTAAATCAATCAATCAATCAATCAATCAATCAATCAATCAATCAATCGATCGATCGATCGATCGATCAACCAACCAATCAATCATTCAGCCAATCAGCCAACCAACCAACCATTCCTCGGATTGAAAGCGATCAATCCATTCAAATAACCGGACCCGACACAGTCCACTAATCCATCGTTATCAAGATCAACACGGAGGCACCTTAGTCTCGACAGGCCGTAATTGGTGGTCGTCTCCCAGAGAAAACCCCCATCAAAACCACGAAATGCCACTAATCTACCTAAACAGGGCTGTCGGCCGTCTTGAAAATTAAAAATGATAATAAATGAAAAATGACCATTTTGGAAAAGAAACTACGCGACACAATCAATCAATCAATCAACCAAACAATCAATCCATCAGTCAGTCAATTAGTTTATAAAGCGCTATTACCGCGATATTCAACAGCGCTCCTCAATGAATTTTGCAAACAGATGAGTCTTGATGAGTTTTTTTAGAATCAGGTAAGATAATAGAAGGAAAAGTAGAGTGTTTAGATTTATCAAAACAAATTAATTCAAATTTAGAAGGATTAAGACACGTAGAGTCAGACCAAGCGATTGTTGAAGAAAGACATAGAGATCTATTGAGATTAGATGGAGGACAAGAAGTATAAATATAAGAATCATCAACGTATAGTTGACTAGTGAAAGAAAAATTATTAATAATACGAGGTAGTTCAGAGGTATAGAGTATGAATAGAAGAGGGCCAAGGATAGAACCCTGAGGTACCCCGAAAGTAAGAGTAGAGGAGTTAGAAGTAGAATTATTGAGAACAACAGAGGAAAAACAATTACAAAGATAGAAAGAAAACCAAGATAGACAAGAGTTAGTAAGAGCAAGAAGAAGAGATTGTCACTAAAGAGAAAGATATCGTTGTGTATTTTGAGTAATAATAATAACGCAATATATCGAATCGAAACGAAATTTCGTTATCCCAAATGACGTCAACAACAACCCTTCTTCATGCACATCCCGTTTATCTGTGTCAAGGTCATTCTAAAGAGGTCGTGTCGGGTCAGGTTGAGGTCAGAGGTCATGCTGATGATGACGTCACGTTCGCCGTCTCCATCAACATCGAATAGAATTACGTTTGATGACGATTCTGATGATGTCATGATGTTATTATTATTTATAATAATTATTATTATAATGATAATCATAAAAACGCCCTACCAAAATTTGAAATTTCCTGCATCCAGCCATCGTCATCACCACCAGCGCCGTGATGGTGGTGATGACGATGACGGTGATGGAGTAGCGAAACGAGAGAGATGATGAAAACCAACAGGAAGAGGATTAGGATTATTGATAATCTTTTCTTAGTAAGGATCCTATTTTTCATCAATCCACTTTTAATCTTTTGGGGAATATGAAATTTATTTTTTCTTTGTATGTGATCAATTTCACAACTAATTTGCGTTAGATAGATAGATATAATGATATCATTTCACATAAAAATGCTAAAAAACGACAGTATTACAACCATTGCTGCTACAACAACAACTAGTGATAAAAGTAGTAATAATAATAATTATACCTGGATCCCATCTGAGCCCTTCTTATAAATACCTCTCTTTATTATGAAATCAGTAGTAGCAGAAGTGACATCGTCATCGTCATCGTCTTCATCATCAACAGCATCTTTTCCTAATTTGTCTTTCCCTAATTTATCTTTCACTAATTTATTTTTCCCTAATTTGGGCCTGTGCTGGTACTTGAAATGCTGGGGCCGGTGCCTATCTACGTCATAGCCATTCTGTTGCTTGAATTCTATGCCTTTTCTAAGAAAAACGACATCATCGTCGTCGTCATCGTCGCCATTATCACGATCATCATCGTCGTCGTCACCCATTATGTCCTGCTGGAGTTTTCTGTATTGGGTAGTGTCATGGGCTGATGTTGATTCTGAAAATTATTAATTGCAACTTTTAAATTCATTTCTAAATATATATAAACCTTGTGTGTGTGCGTGTGTGTGTGTGTGCTTGCGTGTGTCTGTGTGATTTTTTTATAGCAAATTTTCCTTAGTCTTTAACTTTGTCATGTGTACTATTCAATTATAAAGCATGATCAAATATATAGAAAGTATTACATATAGTATAAATATAAGTATAAATAATTCATATAAGCATTCAATTCTTCAGTATAATTATATTGCAATATATAATTAGCATCATATATAATATAATACTACATAATATAATATAATATATGATAAAACTCCTTTAAGGATGAATGAAATCATCCTTACTTCAGCAAAATTTCATTTTATTGGTATGATACATACATATGCATACACACATACATACATACATACATTCAGGCACACATATACGTGTACATACACACACTCATACAATACAATATTTGAACACAAACAAACAAACAGGCAAACAACAGTAATTACTAATAAACGACATCTCTAATCTGTCATGTCAAATGTATGTTTGGTTTGTGTTGAATTCTTTGCACATGGGCTATGACGCTTATCTATGTTATATCACATTTAATATATGTAATTTACCTATTCCATGTGCATACAATATTATATACAATGAAAAAATTAATTTCTTTGAAAAATTGATTATTTATTTTTTTAAAAAGTAAGAGATAAGAAGAAAAAAAGGTTGAATTCATTTTATTTTAACTTTTTAAGATTTTTTAAAAGGAGAAACTCAATGATGTCTTGGTCTTCTAAGCAATAATTGATCAATAATAAAAGAGGATTAATAAACATTTATTAATCTACATTTTAAACCACGAACATATGGCATTTTATTTATCTTTATATTTTAAAATAAATAAATAATCCATTTTTTAAAAATGCTAAAAATCAATAAAATAATAATTAATTAACAGAATCTCACTCAATTTTAACACCCTTCCAAATTTCTCCATACTTTTTGCGGTTATTAAATAAAATTTTTATTTAAAAAAAAAGCAGAAATTTGATAAGAAAGTCATCACTTTTGATCAAAATATAAAAACATCTGTTCATTTCATGCTAATCTAATCAATAATAATACAAGGAATTTTTATCCTAAAACAAAAGGTAACCTAAACTTTGATAAAAAAAATGCAATAAAATATCTTTAAAAGTAATTTAATGTTAGTGAAATATATGTTTTAATACGCTATTTTAAGATAATTCTTCTTTTAACTATAAAAAATTAGCACTAGTTTAGAAATTAATTAAGGAATATAGTCAGGTATAAGACATAAAAATTGTCAAAATGATCTATTAGTAGCCATTACAGCAACATTTTTATATAATTTTATTAATTAAAATTGCCAAAACTCTTTAAAATGTATACTTGATACACAAAAATGAGTAAATTTGATGAATAAAATAAAATAAAATAAAGTTTATTTGGCGCTTAACATTTACATATAAAATTATGTTACATGTGTGACGTGGCCGCAAATAAATTTTGCGCTTGTATTTTTTCTTATTTTTATTGTCAGAAACCGTTTCATATTTTCTCAATTTAATGATTTAATAATTAAAAAATTGTTTAAAATAATAATTTATATAATTTCCAACTTAAATTACGGAAATAACTAGTGAAATATGAGAAATTGTATTCATTTAAAAACCCTGATTATTGCCGTTTTACTTACCTTTACAAATGGCGATGAACACGATCATATCGTTAGTAAATTAGGACCCGAGTCACAATTAACACAACTACTTTCTTATCTCAATATTTATTTATCAAATGTTTGTTAATTTACCACTTTTGGCATAAAAATTCATTCATTATGATGCTTTATAGGCTATTTTTTTAGCATCTACAAAAAAATTAATTCCCTTCCTGTTGACTACACCCAACTCAGTATCAAGATGACGAGCAGGTAGTACTGTGGATGAATACGGTGGGCCCCTATTACAATCAGCAGGAAACTTACATTTACACAACTCTGCCATTTTGTCTGGGCCCAGTGTCATCTGTTCTACATCACCATGAAACAATTGGAGAGGCGCTCCAAGGTGTGGAGCTGACATTCAGTGGCATTGACATTGATTTTAAAAGTGGGTTTTGATTGCGTTTTTTTGGTTAAATCTTAGTGTTCCACTCTTTCCATGTTCATTTTAATTTTAGAAGATTGACTTTGTTTTTTTTAGTTGGCTTGTATTAAAAAAAAACTTGCCTTGGCTTACAGCCTTAAATTGCTCATTTTGTTATAATTTGGTTATGCTGGGGAAGTTGAAGCATAGGTTCCTGATACTTTAAAATCATTATTTTTTCATATAAAATTTTTAAAAATAAAATTAAAACATTGAATAATTTAATTTTTAGATATCCCCTCAGCAAAATTTAACAAATAATAATTTTAAAAATAACTTAACCAGAGGATGCCGCCAAACAGTCTTACTGCGAAATAAAAATGGATGAAGTGAAGTACCAAGCATTCGCCTATGCCATTAAGAACAATTATTGGTACCAGATGTACATGGATGACCTACCCATCTGGGGTCAGTTAGGGGATTAGGAAAGAGGGCGGGGGTTTAATTTTTAGTTGAAAGAAAAATGATTTATTCATCCTTTCTTAATATAGGATCAGTTGGGGAAAAGCCGAAATCAGAAGATGAGCTATTCATATACACCCACAAGAACTTTCAAATTGGTTAGTAGTAGTGGTAGTAGTCTTTTGTTTTAATAATGTTCTCATTCATTCATTCATTCATTTCTCCATTGATTCATCCACTTCTCCATCTATTCATTCATTTGTTCATTCATCAATTTTTTCATTTAGACATATTATGCACCTATGTTAGAGTAGCCTTTGCGTTTTAATATTTTCCATTCATTTATTCATTCATTCATTCATACATTTGTTCGTTCACTCATCCACTCATTCATCCATTTATTCATTCATATATTCGCTCAAATCATTCATTTATCATATCTCTCTTTAGTATTTCTCAGAGGTATCAACAGAAAAGAAGACACTCATACATGTGTATAAATGTACCACACAGGTTACAACGGCAATAGGATTGTAGAGGTTAACCTGACGACTGAGGATAAAGTGAAGATAGATCCGGCCGTCGACATCAAGCTGCACTATGAGGTAAGTAAAATGGTCCAATCATCCTTTCATCCATGCATTCATTCATCTATCCATGAATTCATTTATCCGTCCATTCATTCATCCATCCATGCATTCATTCATCCATCCATGCATTCATTCATCCATCCATGTATTCATTCATCTATGCATTCATTCATACTTTTTTTTTGTAAAAAGTTAATGATGAGAATGATGACTGTGTTTAGAGTGATGATGATAATTGTGATTTTGGTGATGATGTTGTGTTGATGATGATCATCATATGATGATGATGATTATTATTATTATTATTTACCGTGATGCTCCAGGTGAAGTGGGTCCCATCCCAGATAAAATTTGCGGACAGATTTGATAAGTACCTCGAACCTAATTTCTTTCAACATAGAGTTGGTTCTAATTTGTTTTGGTTTAATTGATTGATTGGTTGGCTGGTTGGTTGATTGATTGATTGATAGCTGATAGTTGATTGATTAGAACTGAACAAGCCACAAACATGTACACACACAAACACACACCCATGCACACAGATTCATTGGTTCTCCATATTCAACTCTTTTATGATGGTCATCTTCCTAGTTGGGCTGGTTAGTATGATTCTGATGAGGACACTTAGGAAAGATTACGCTCGTTACAGCAAAGAGGATGATATCGATGAGATGGTTAGCTGCTGTTGTGGTCTCTCTCTCTCTCCTCTCTAGCTTTTTTGGTTTCTCATGCTTCTCTCTCTTATGTGTGAGTGCGAATGATTGTGTGAATTTATTTTTTTTACTACTCATCCATCATCTTTTCATTCATTCTCACTTAGTCAGTGCTTCTCTTGTATTATCATCTTTTTCTAGTTAGTAACAACAACTACCACAAGAATTGATGAAAACAACAACATTCCAATAGACTGCAACAACATCAACAACAATATTACATTTCATTACAGTATCACCACCTCCACCACACACAGGAACGAGACCTCGGGGATGAGTACGGCTGGAAGCAGGTTCACGGGGACGTCTTCAGGCCTCCAAGCTACCCCATCCTCTTCTCGTCCCTCATCGGCACTGGCTACCAGATAGCCTTCGTGGCTCTCTGCACTATCGTCATTGCCATCGTTGGCGAGCTCTACACCGAGTTAGTAATGAGGATGGATGAGGTGGTGTGGTAGTGGCAGGGTGAATGATGTGGCTCTGATGAGCAAGATGGCGTCGATTTGCTAACTTCCAACTTGTACTGTACATTGTTTGTTTTCGTCACTAAAATTAGGCGGGGCTCATTGCTGACGACCGCCATATTCGTGTTTGCCGCAACTGGCCCAGTGAATGGATACTTTGGGGGCAGTCTGTACAGCAGATTGGGAGGTTGGCTGCTACTATTGACACAAATAAACACACACGCACACACACACATGCATGCAAACACGCACACACAAACACACATAGACATGGACATACGAAAAAAATACACATAAGTTCTTACTTGTGTGTGCTTGAATTGATATAAGAAGAATCGTGAAGAATCGATATATATACACACAAACATGCTCAAATTTTATCAAATCAACAATACACACACATACTCGTGAACACGCATGCACACGTATGCACACTCACACGTATGCACACACATCAGGAAAATTGTGGATCAAGCAAATGGTTGTCAGTTCATTCCTACTGCCTGCTTTGGTCGGCGGGACTGCATTCACCATCAACATCATCTCCATCTATTATCACTCAGCCCGTACTATCCACATTTTTACTATGGTTAGTAAGGGGGGGTTTCAGAAAGTAGGGGGGTCCAAGATTTCATCAGTATATGCATGTGCGTTTATGCTTTATCCAGCTTATCGTTTGTTTGTTTGATTGATTGGTATTGGTGTTGTATTGATTAGTTGGTTGGTTGATTGGTTGGTTGACTAGTTACTCATCATACGATGAATGACATCATTCTATTGAGCCATTAACGAAATCGAAATCTACACAAAAACAGCTAGCAGTTGTGTGCATTTGCGTGTTTGTCATCCTCCCACTAAACTTGGTGGGCACAGTTCTGGGGCGCAACCTCAGTGGCCAGCCCAACTACCCCTGCAGGGTCAACGCTGTCCCCAGGCCCATCCCCGAGAAGAAGTGGTTCATGGAGCCTGCCATCATCGCCATCATCGGCGGCGTTCTGCCCTTTGGATCTATATTCATTGAAATGTGGGCTGATTGATTGCACTTGGAAATTAATTGACTGAGATCGATTGGCTGGGGTTGTGGCTTGATTGCAGTTGTGGATTTCTCGGGAATGTGGATTGATTGGTTGGTTGATTGATTGATTGATTGATTGATTGATTGATTGATCGTTTTTGATTGATTGATTGATTTGAATGGTAGATTGATTGAGATGTAAGTTTTTACTGTCTGTTTGTTTGTTTGTCTTTTAGTTTGTCTATTGGTTTGTGTGTCTGTTACAACGACAGGTACTTCATATTTACATCTTTCTGGGCTTACAAGATATATTACGTCTATGGTTTCATGCTGCTCGTCTTCATCATCCTCATCATCGTTACCATCTGCGTGACTATCGTCTGCACCTACTTCCTACTGAATGCTGAAGATTATAGATGGTTTGTCGGTTGATTGGTTGGTGGATTGATTGGTTGATTGGTTGGTTGGATTGATTGGTTGGTTGAATGGTTAATGGATTGGTTGGTGGATTGAATGTTTAGTGGATTGGTTGGTTTGGTTGGTTAGTGGATTGGTTGGTTGGTTGGTTGGTTGGTTGGTTGAACGGTTAATGGATTGGTTGGTTGGTTGGTTTGTTGGTCGTTTGATTGCTTGGTTGATTGCCTGGTTGATTGCCTGGTTGATTAGTGTTTGAATAAAGGAACATAACCATCATTGTCATCGTTACAACCTGTCACCCACCACCACCACCACCATGACGACGACTAGGCAGTGGACCAGTTTCCTGGCTGGAGCGTCTACGGCCGTCTACGTCTATGTCTACTCCTTCTACTACTTCTTCTTCAAAACTAAGTACGACGATGATGATAATGATAGGAATGATGATGATGATGATAGGAATGGTGATGATAATGATAAGAATAATGATGATGATGATAGGAATGATAAGAATGATGATGATGATGTTGATGATGATAATGATAGGAATGATGATGATCATAGAGATTATTAGCCGGCAGTAATAACTGTGATTGTAGTATACCCGCGTCCGCTCATTCTAACGTCTCTTCTTTTGAAACTAAGTAAAATGCTGAACGGTGCTGGCGTTGATATGTGATGTTATTGTTGATAATGATGTTGATCATCATCATCATGGTCGTCGTCATCATCATCGTCATCATTTTCTAGAATGTATGGAATGTTCCAAACATCTTTCTACTTTGGCTACATGGCTCTCTTCAGTATGGCTCTTGGAACAATGTGTGGTTAGTAGTAATAGTAGTAGTAGTGGCAGCCGCAATAGAAGTAGCAGTAGTAGCAGCAGCAGTCGTTGTAAGCAGCGGTAGTAGTGGTAGTAGTATTAGTAGTAAGATGTTTACTGTAAATAAAAATTGATTTTATCAATAAACACATACATACGTTAAAATTCACACACATACGTAAGCATTGATGGACATAGCGATAAACACATACACATACATACGTACACACATACACACATCCAAACACACAATTTGAAGAGATACAAACAAACATACAAACACACACACGTATAAAACATTCACAAATATACAAATGCTCAAATACGCAGGTACTGTAAGCTACGTTGGATCAAGTGTGTTCGTCAAGAAGATATATTCAACTGTTAAGATTGATTGATTGATTGATCGATCGATTGATTGATCGATTGATTGATTGATTGATCGATCGATCGATCGATTGATTGATTGATTGATCGGTCGGTTGATTGATTGATCGATTGATTGATTGATTGATTGTTAATATATGGGTGTAAATGATTGTTTAACTAATTGAACTACCACATACATATATATATATATATAATGATAGGCAGGTTCGGTGAATGATTGATTAAATAGATAAATTGGATGAATGAAGAGATGGACGAATGATGAGTGGGACGGATGTACAGATGAGTGAGTGAGTGAATGAGTGAACGAAGGAATGCATGTAAGAATGAATGCATGTAAAAATGAATGGGAAATATGAATTTATCTCTGTATTTCCATTTAGAAGTTTTGTTTTTATAATAGATATTTTTGTTTTATTCATCCATTTATTTATTTATTTAGATTTGTAAATGGTATTTTTTTACTGTTAACCATCATTATTATTGCTTTTTTTATTATTATCATTATTGTTGTTGTTGTTATTAATAACGCTGGGTTTATTAAGTCTTTTATTTACTTTCTTTGTTCTTTTACTTCCATTCTTTCTCTACCAATTCATTTTATTTAATTAATCGCTCTGTCCGGTCGGTTAATCGTTCAACACGGATCTAGTTGGATCGGGACTAGTTCGGATCGTTCGTCCCGGATCAATTAATCCATTTTATCTCGGAAAATTAATATCCTACTGTTTAGGCGAGTTAATTGATTTGTTTAAACCGGCCTGATTAATTAATTGATCTATCAATCAATTAATTGCTTAATCTGATCAGCTTATTAATATGGTTTTTTATGATTATTAAAAATAATTGGTATTGTTATTATTATTGTTGTTGTTGTTGTTGATGATTGCTGGAATCTTGAATTTTGATTGAGTTTTAAGGTAAGAAAGCCAGCCAACAATGCTCCATTATAATGATTGTTATTAATTTTTATTATTTATTTTTTATATTATTATTGTTATTATTATTTTTTTGTTATTTGTCCAATGACTACTGATTGATTACCTATTGATAAATTGTGGATTAATTAATAGTAGCTAAAAAAATATTAATTTTTCTCTTCTCATTCTTCTCTCTCTCTCTCTCTCTCTCTCTCTCTTTCTCTCTTGATATCATCAGTTTGGGGAATAATACAAATTGTTCATATTTGTACTTGGAGTCTTGTTCTTTTTTCTAAATAAAAATAGAAGCAATAATAATAATATGTGTGACGTCACACATTCGTCATATTCAGAGCGGGGATTGAAATTGTCCAAGTGACTGTTGGGTATTGATTGCCAGTGTTTATATAACGAGGTACAAGTTTGTGCACTATGGTTCAATTCCTACGTACGAATCTCACACTGTGAAGTTTTAATTATAGCTTGGAGTAACTTTATTATATTATTATAGTTTCACTTTCTGTCGCTCGCTATATTTGTATTAATGTTTATTATGAATAAATGTGTTTAAGTATGTAGGCTTGTATGTATGCGTTTCTGTGTGTGTGTGTGTGTGTGTGTGTTCATAAACATTTGAGTTCATTAGTTTGTCTGTTTGTATTCATGTTTTCGTACGTGACCGGCATTATAAATGCTTTTGTACTTAAGCTGGTCTGTATCTGTGTTTGTATGTATGTTCGTATGTATTTATGTATGTTTGTTTGTATGTGTGGGTGTGGTGTGTGTGTATGTGTGCATAAGGCGTGAGCCGTTTCAAACACAGTGTCCCATAGCAAAATGTAATTGATATATTACTGCTACTTTTACTCGTGTTGATGCCACTACTACTGCTATTGCTACTGCTGCTACTACTACTACTACCACCACTACTATTGTTACTGCTACTACAGCTGCTACTACTTCTATTTTTATTGTTACTACAGTACAAAATTAATACTACTCTCTGTACTGTTGATAATAATACTTCAGCTGGCAGTATCTCTGCAACTGACGTTGTAAGAATTTTTGTATGTATGTATGGTGGTATGTGTGTTTATCTGTATGTATGTATATTTGTTTGTATGTTTTTCCGTTGGTATATATGTATTTACGAATGTGTGTTTGCTTGTATGTTGGTATATATATATATATGTTTATATATTTGTATGCTTTTATGTATGTATGTTGGCGTTTGTATATAGGTAATTGGTAGCCATGCACTGGTAGTATATCACGTATCAAGCTATGAATTATTAAAGATCATTGTTTATGTTCATGGGTTTGTTTGTGGCATGTTCGTGTTTGTTTGTGTGTATGTACGTGTCTGTGTACGTGTGTATGTGTGTGTGTTTTTTTCAGCCTTATTATTTCTTATTTTTATGTGAACCAGATGTATATTTAATAATGCGTTCCACACTCACTTTATGGTCACTGTGTTTTTGTACGTACGTGTATATATGCATGTGTGTATGCATGTGTGTGTATGTGAATGTTTTTGTATGTGTGTGTGTGTGTGCATGTATGTCTACGTGTGTGTCTGACCTATCCTAAAACGTGTTTATACTGGATCTAAATGTAAATTAGTTCCTTAATGCGAATATACGCTCTGCAGTTTTTTTACTTTTGAACATTTATTAATATGGGTTTTTACTTTTGCTATTATTATTATTATATTATTATTATTTTATTATTAGTATTATATTTAAATTATTCTTTTAAATAATAAGAGTAATGATAATGAATAAATGTAGACGGATTGTGGGCTTACATCAGAATGACTGCATATTTATAACATGCAGTTTTTCTGGCTATCGGTGATTAATTATCTATAAGCTCATCAATATTAAATGAATGAGATAAGGAGAGAGGGAGAGAGATAAGGAGAGAGACAGAGAAAGATCGAAACAGAAAAAGAGCGTGTGAAAAAAAGGGAATATATAATTACATAAACGAATTAAAGTGGATGAAAGAAAGTGAGAACGATGTAGTATAATTAGGTGAGCTAGAAAGAGAGAATGAAGAAAGAAAGATATGAATGAATGAATGAATGAATGGTATGAAGAGGAAAAAATGAGAAAGAGAGAGAGAGAGATCACGATTAGGTGAACGAAAAACTGAAAAATGAAAAATTGATTTTAAAATGGGGGATATAGATACTTGACTGTTAAATGAAAAATGGAAAAGAACGAAGGAGAGAGTGAGAGAGAGAGAGAGAGAGAAGCAAGCCAAAATAAGTGAGAGTGAAAGAAAGAAAAAAAAGTTAAGAAGTGGATTTAAAATAAAACGGGTCTCCTCCGAGATTGAGAGAGAGAGGGAGAGAGAGAGAGACGAGATGCAATATTTAATTTAAAATAGCCGGCACTTGAAAGAACAAAATAATGACAAGATTGAAAGAAAAGAGAAAAAACGAATGAACGAGCGAACGATCAAATGAATGAATGAAAGAATGAATAAATAAATGAATGAATGAATGAATGAAAGAATAAATTTAAATAAAAGCATGAATTTTTTTATCTTTTAAAAAGAGTCTAACTGATGGTTTGTGAAGGAACTTAGAAGGAAAGAAAGAGACGTTGATGGATCGGTGGGCTTAACAACTGATTGATTGATTGATTGATTGATTGATTGATTGATTGGTTGGTTGATTGATTAATTGATTGATTGACTGATTGATTGACTGATTGATTGATTGACTAATTGATTGACTGATTGATTGACTGATTGACTGATTGATTGACTGTTTGATGGACTAATTGATTGTCGGATAGATGGGTCGAGAAAATGAAAAAGTCTGTGAATGAATAAAAAGATTTAGTCATTTTAGTCATTAGGAATGAACGACTGAATGAAGAACACGCGGAAGTAGTGGAGGAATGAAACTCGTGTATGCTTAAAACTTATGGGCGTAAGATTGACTGACTGAATGTCAATAAATGAATGAATGAATGATTGATTAAGCGATCGAGTTAATGAATTAAAAAATGACCTAAACTAAACATATCGATGTATAATGTATATGAAAATACATACATACATATATATATATATATATATATATATATATATATATATATGTATATATATATATATATATATTATTTTTGTTTTTGTTTTTCAATAAAAATATTTTATTTTTTGGCGGTAAATATTTTGTTAAAATTCATCTTATTACTGCTGTTGTTATGTTATTATTAAATTTTAAGTTAACTATGTTTGTGTGTGTGTGTTTGTATGTGCGTGCGTGCGTGCATGTGTGTTTGTGTGTGTTTACGTGTGTGCGTGATGTTTGTATGTGCGTGCGTGTGTATGTGTGTGGATGTGATTGTATGTCTAACTTTTAAGAAGCAGATGGGTTGATGGATAAATGGATAGATGGATTAATGTTATACAAATTGGTGGAGTTTATACTCGAAGAAAAAAGTTGAGTGGACGAGTGAATGAATAAATGAGTGAATGATTGACGGAATGAATGAATGAATAAATAAAATAGTTAAACGAACGAACGAACGAACGAATGATTGAATGAATGAATGAACTAACAAACAATGGAGTATGAATGAATGAATGAATGAATGAATGAATGAATGAATAAATGAATGAATGAATGAATGAATGAATGAATGAATGAATGAAAAACAAATGAATGAACTAATGAAAGAACAAGTAGATGAACGAACGAATGAATGAAAGAATGAATAAATGAATGAGAAAAGATGCGGTCTGCAGAGCGCGAAGATGAATGTTAAAATAAGCCGGTACAAAATATGATGAGTCTGGCTTGTGTGTTTGGAGAAGCTGAGTAGGGGAATGAATAATAAATGAATGAGTAAATGAATTAATTAATGAATTAATTGATGAATGATTTAATAATTGATTGAAGGATTGAGTGAAAAAAATGAATGAAAGAATGAAAAATTGAGCCATATAAAGTACATTAAAAATTGAAATGACATGATGCAGAGCTCGCGATTCACGCAGTGCATACAAACACACGCGCGCGCACACACACACACACACACACACACACACACAAACTAACATACATATACAAAAAAAAACTCGAAGATACAAAAGTATCTCAGAATATACAAAAAGAAAAATGCCAGGCATACAACCAAACAACAAGTATACAATTCAATAAATGTAAACAATAAATAAAAAAATATACATACATACATACATACATACATGCATACATACATACAAACATGCATACATACAAAAAAACACACATACATACAAGCATACATACATACAAACAAACACAGATACATACAAACAATGAGAGACCATACAACGTGATGTAAAGTTTGTTTCCATGATTATGTTTCAGTGCTTTCTTTCAATTGTTTTGGTTTTTTTCGTTTTTCCATCGTTATCATCATCATCGTCCTCGTTTTTTTTCATCATTACCATCCTCGTCATCAGTATCATAATTAGTTTTTATTCCTTTATTCGCACGCTCATTCGATCATTTTTTCATTCATTTATGGAATTTATTAGTTTTAATCTTTTTCACTCACTCAAGATTTTTTACGGTTAAGATTTTTTATTTTATTTGGTGTTCATGTGTTTGTTTGCGTCATTCATTCATTCATTCATTCGTTCGTTCATTCGTTCGTTCGTTCGTTTTTTCGTTCGTTCGTTCGTTCGTTCGTTCATTCATTCATTCGTTTTTTCGTTCATTCATTCATTCATTTATCCACTCTCTCGCCCAGTCGTTCGCTAGTTTTTTTCTCTTTTCCCTGCTCGTTACTCTTCACTAATACAAATATCCGTTTAATAGAATCACATTCATCTGCTCTTTCATTCATTCATTCATCCATTCGGTCATTCATTCATTCCTTCATTCGCATGATCTTCCATTTTTCAAATTTATACCTTAATTAATTTTTTCCATTCATTCATTTCTTAATTAATTTTTTCATTCATTTATCTGTTCGTCAGTCTGCTGTTTCCTTCATTGCTTATTTTTATCCATTCTCTCATTAATTAATTTAATTATTTATTCATTCATTCATTCTTTTATTCATCCATTCATTCATTCGTTCGTTCGTTCGTTTGTTCGTTAGTTCTTTCGTTCGTTCGTCATTCATTCTAACAGTCAGTCTGTTGATGTATTTTTGTTTTGATGTTAAAAATAGGTGCGCTTACAACACTGAAGTAATGGTAGCAGTAGTAGTAGCAGCAGTTGCATTAGCAGCAATCGAAACAGTAGCAGCAGCAGTAGTAGTAGTAGTGGTAGTAGTAGTAATAGTATTAATAGTATTAGTATTAGCCATAATATTAGTAGTAGTAGCAGTATAAAAATGTTTGTAGAAGATACAAAAAAAAGAGTACTACAAATACTACAATTAAGAGAACAAAAATGAGTGCATGGTATTCGTGGCAGTAGCAGAAGTAGCGACAGTAGCCGTAATACAACTACAACTATTAGCATTACCAGTAGTGCTTGTTGCTGTAGTAGCGATAGCAGCGATGTAGTGGTAAAAGTAGTTGTAGTAGTAGTAGTAGTAGTGGTGGTAGTAATAGTATAAAAATGTAAGGATGAGTGAGTGCGTGCCTGTGCCTTTATTTTGTTACGTTACGCTACGATGACGTCATGGCGATGGCTAAGTGAATGCGTCTGTGGCTGGAGCTCTGCTGTTTTGTGCTGTTTTATTACTACAACTGCTGCTTCTGCTATTGCTGCTTCTACTACTACTACAATTACTGCAACTACTACTACTACTACTGCTACTACTACTACTGCCACTACTACTACTACTATTACTGCTACTACTATTACTGCTACTAGTGCTACTGCAACTACTACTACTACTATTGCTGCTGCTTCGACTACTGCTACTGCTGACGTTACTGCTACTACGGCTGCAGCTGCTATTACGGCTACTACTACTACTACTACTACTACTACTAGTACTCTTGAAATTTATTCATCCGGCGGTATCTAGTAGCGAGCATGGTTATTTTTCATTCTGGTCGCATAACGAACGCACCTGCCTTCATCCGTATGATCATCATCATCATCATGATCCTCCTCCTCCTCTTCATCATCATCATCAGCATCATCATTTGTGCCATCACTATCATCATCGTCGTCATCATTATCATCATCGTCGTCTTCGTCGTCGTCGGTATTTTTTTATGTTGTCATAGTTCTTCTTCACCGTCATCATCATCGTCATCATCATCATCATTACAATCATCATCATCGTCATCATCATCATCATCACAATCATCATCATCGTCGTCATTGTCATCATCCAAACTATCATTACCCTTAATAATCATTGACATCACCATAATCATTCTTGACCATCCATGCCATTAATATAAAGAGGAGAGAGACGCAGATGTCGCTTCATCATCATCATCTTCATCGTCGTCTTCATCATCTTCATCGTCGTCGTCGTCGTCATCTTCATCAGTTGATGTCTTTGATGATAATTTTGCGTCACTGATTGATAATGATAGAGATGATAACAATTACGATAACGAAATTAAGAGTGAAAAGACTTGATGGTGTAGTGGTTAAGGTGTTTGGCGCTGGTGTCACAGTGACTGGCTTCAAATGCGAAAAAATCCTAGTCCAATCTGGCCAACTGTTGTTGGATAAAATGTCCGCAAAATAATATAAAAATTTGAAATAAACATACATGTGAAAACATACATACACGCACACGCACACATACATGCATTCATGCATGCATGTTTGAATGAATGAATGGATAAATGAATGAATGAATGGATGAAGGGATGGATGAATAGGTAAATAAATGAACGAATAGATGAATGAATGAATGAAGAAATGAATGAAAGAATGGTAGGAGATAGTTGCATAGGTAGGTGGAGGGTTCAATATGTCATTAGAAAGATCGATCTGTTTCTGTGAGGGAATGAGTGAGAGAAAGTTTGAGTGATGAGGCAGGAAATGAATGAAAATTTAAACAAATGAATAAAGAGACATTTGGATGGATGGATGGAATTGATTGACTGATTGGTGGTAAGATGCGGGATGGATGAAAAGGCGAATGAATGAATGGAGAATGGATGATGAACATATGGCTGGATTGTTACACACACACACACACACACACACACACACACACACACACACACACACACACACACACACACACACACACACAACACACACACATCACACACAACACACACACATACATACGCGCGCACACACATACATACATACGCAAGCATGTAAAAAATGACGGAGACAAAGTTTATATTTACCTTGAAATAAAAATTTCCGCTTGGCTAGTTTATATGTGTAAACAATAAAAAACCCACGTACATACATACATGCATGCATGCATACATACATACATACACACATACATGCATGCATGCATACATACGTACATACATACATACATACATACATACATACATACATACATACATACATACATACATACATACATACATACATACATACATACATACATACATACATACATACATACATACATACATACATACATACATACATACATACATACATACATACATACATACATACATACATACATACATACATACATACATACATACATACATACATACATACATACATACATACATACATACATACATACATACATACATACATGCATACATGCATACATACATACATACATACATACATACATGCATGCATACATACATACATACATACATGCAAGCATTGTTTGGTCTTAAATTTAAACAACCACACTAGCGTAGCGTTTTTCAGTAGTTTGCAGTTTATTAAAAAAAAGTTCTAATAGTAAATTAATGCTAGCATGGCATCATAATATAATTTTATAAATATTAATAATAATTATTATTATTATTAATGTATATTTTCAATTAAAATTAATTTAATTATGCTGATGTAGGTTCGATCAATAGTGATAATCTATGAAGAACATATAAAAATAGTAATAATTCTATATGACCGCAATTAATCGGTAATAATATTGATAATAACAAATAATAATACTACTAATAATAAATAATTATAATTATTATTATTCTTATTCTATGACTTTTTTTTCAATCTAAGCTTCTTTAAATCTTTATTGAAAAAAAATATTCCTAGCCTGTGTTCTGCGGATGTCACAGTTGACAAAGAATGAAAATGTAAGTGGAAAATTTCGTGATGTCATTGCTGACGTCATAATCACCATCGTCATCATCGTCGTCGTCATCACTACCATCATTTTCATCATCATCATCATCATCGTCGTCGTCGTCACTAAGATACTAAATGATGCAATCATTGTTTTCATCATTTCGTTATTATTACCATCGTCAGCAGTATTATTTTAAACGTTGAAATTGTTATAAAAAAATTATA
>NW_008703570.1:12680037-12688827 GCF_000326865.2 Helobdella robusta
CCTTCGATAATTAGGATCCTGGCTACCATATATATTACTACTACTACTGCTGCTGCTGCTGTTGATTATTACTATTGTTATTGTTATTATTATTAGTAGTAGTAGCAGTAGAAATAGTAGTAGTGTAGTTGTAGTAGTAGTAGTCATAGTAGTAGTGGTAGTATTAGCAGTAGTAATAGTCGTAGTCGTAGTAGTAGTAGTAGTAATAGTAGAAGTAAAACTACTACTACCTACTACTACTAATAATAATATTATTATTAATATTATTATTATTATTGTTTTTATTATTATTATTGTTCCTTTTCACCATTACTATCATAATTACTTGATTAGCATTCCGCATGCATTTGTTCATCCGAGGCTAAATTTTTATTATGAAACTAACGAACCAAACGCCGCTTCTACTACTACTACTACTACTACTGTTTCTACTACTAATACTACTACTACTACTACTTTTACTACTAATAATAATACTACATTTACTGAATAGACGAATAAAAAATGAAAGAATGGATGGATGAATGAATGTTTGGATAAGTAGCTACAAATGCTAAAACTAGAAGTAGTAGTAATAGTAGTTAGTAGTAGTTAGTAGTAGTAGTAGTAGTAGCAGTAGTAGTAGCAGTGGCAGTCACAACAATTACTACCATTTCTACCACTATATAGACCGCAATAAGAATGCAATGCTGGAAAACGCACATGGAGTTATTTTTAAGATATTTTCCCATGTGTTACGAGTCAACCGCTTGCACCTTAATCGCGCTGGTTCCGTATTTTTACTGAAAAAATTTCAAAAACTATTACTAATACTTCTCTCCTTAGAAATACTACTACTACTACTCATACTACTACTGTTACTGCTTCTACGGCCACAACTACAGTATTTGTTGTATTATTACTGATACTGCTGCTACAACAAGTTTTGAAGTCATAATTACAGCTGCAGTAGCAGTAGTGGTGGCTGCAGTAGTAGCAGCAGAAGTAGTAATATAGCCATTACTGCATTTAGTAATAATACTAGCTGTAGTTGTCATTACTCTTCCCATACAAGAAATGTTCGGCCATAAAACCACTGTATAATTTACAATGGCTTGTATTCCTCTGTGACACGACTCCTGATGTATTGTAGTCATGGACAATGCCACTACTACCACTACTACTACTACTTCTACTACTACTACTACAACTGCTGCTACTGCTGCTGCTGCTTTAGCGCTGCCGCTGCTGCTGCTGCTTCAGTGCTGCAGCTGCTACTGCTGCTTCAGCGCTGCTGCTTGAATTGCTGCTACCACTATTGCTGTTACTACATATACTACTTTTACTGTTTACTTTCGCTACAACTTGTACTGCTTTTATTATCACTACTATAACCAATTTCGCCAATACGGTTACTACTGCTACTACTAGCCCAACTAATACAACAAATACAAATACTGGTAATGGTATTGTACTGCAATTGCTAGTACTATTACTATACTTAAGTTACACAACAGGTACTACAATTACTACTACTACTACAATGTTGGGTTGTCGTGTGTTAGTTTTTGCCTCAATAGATCTTGAACGTCATTGTTTACTTTCTTGTTGTATGCTCAACATCATCATCATCATCATCACCACCATCATCACCATCATCATCATCATCATCATCAGTAGCACCAGTTATCATCATTGCATAATCATTTCAATCATCACCCCCATCGTCATTATCATCAACAACAACAACAACATCGTCATTATCATCAACAACAACAACAACATCGTCATTATCAACAACAACAACATCATCTTCACCATCATTAACATCAACATTATCATCAACATCATCATCAGTTTTCTCGTGCCATTATTTTAAGCAATTAAAAAATAAGATTTAATTTAAATCTCTCTACCTAACGAGTATTAACACAGCCTCCTCCTACACACACACACAAACACACAAAACACACACAAACATATATGAGTGGATGAGTGAATGAGTGAAAGAGTGAATGAGTGAAGGAGTGAATAAGTACTGGATGCGTCCAAACAAACACGTCACTATTTTAAAAGCTTAAGCCCAATAAGATTAAGATTCTAGTGGAAAATGTTATTTAGCATATCATCAGTAGCCTCTCTCTCTTTCTCTCTCTCTGTCTCTCTCTCTCTATGTTTGTGTGTGAGTGTGTGTGTATGTATGTGTATGTATGTTTGTGTGTGTGTATGTTTGTGTGTGTGTATGTGGTGTGTGTGTGTTTGAATTTTTTGAAAATTTTTTGAAATAGAAATGTTCACATTCCAGCGCTTATTTCGTATTCGCGTTGAATTTGAATACAAATAAAAAAATTAAATTTAAAACGTTAACCCCTGTTACACAACACACACACACATAAACACACACACACATACAACCACATAAACACACATAAATTCACTCGCACACATAAACACACACATACAAACAAACACACAAACTAACAAACACACACACACACACACACACATATATATATATATATATATATATATATATATATATATATGAAAACATATGAAAAAATATATATATATATATTTATAAAGAAATAAAAAGAAACGAATCCATACAAACAAAATATGAAAAAACATTTCAAAGCATTAACCTAACATACATACATACGAAAATACATACATACATACACACATACATACAAACAAACAAACATACAAACATTCAAACAAATATGCATACAAACATTTCAGGCAAACGCCACATACAAAACAAACAAACTCCAGGTCAGTTAATTGATGAATGGCTGCGAGTCAACAAGACTATTACATTCGTGTATCTATCTGTAGATAATACAAAATACTAAATACTAAAATACAAACTTGTATGAAATAATAATACATACGGACAAATACATACGATCAAAAAACAAACACATTACCACAAATATACAGACAGACATAAGTACACATATAATTTCAAAATACACACATTTATAAAAAATATGTGTCCATTTTTGGCTCATATAAACGTACATATACATAGAAATATATCTATACGGAATACATAAAACTTTACCGAAAAGAGGTAGAAAAAGAAAACAAAGAGAGATAGAGAGAGAGAAAGAGAGAAAGAGAGAGAGAGAGAGAGAGAGAAAGAGAGTCAGACAATACCTTTCAATACGAACGCAATACGCTCATGCCGATCGCATAGGTCGAGCGCAAAATATTGCTCCGTGCTGTGGTATGCGTAGGTGTACGTGTATGTGTGTGTTTGTGAGTTTGTGTGCGTGTATGTGTGTGCGTGTGTATGTGATTGTGTGCGTGTGTTTGTACGTGATTGCGTGCTACGAGTTTGTGGACGCATGCTGGTGTGTATGATTTAATTTTTAATTTTGAGGAGCAGATAAAAAATCGTTTCGTTTTGTTTCGTATCCTTCCCCACCCACAACCACGTATTTATTCCTTTCCATGAGTTTTTGCACATGTGTTCCTTTGCACATACCTCTCATCTATAGTCTCATGAGTTCTAGAATTTGTAACAAGTTTAAATAATACCTTGCGGTATTTTACGACTCGTTTCATTTTAATTATAATTATATTGAATTGATAAATTAAATTATGGTTAATTCTAAGGCAAATGAAGTATTAAAGCTCAGTAGAAGTCAGTTTAGAAGCTGAAAATTGACGAAAAATCAGCTCGATAAGCAAAAATATCCCACCCATCCCTCGTCAAATTTCATTCTTTGCCTCCCAACAACGTTGTCTGGATTCGTCCCTGCACAAATATTTTTACACAAATTTAGTTAATAATTGTAAAATTAATTATTAAAATATAATTATTTAAAAAGTTTAAACATCTAATTATTTAATGATTATCTCTTTTAAATATTTGTTAGAAATTTTTTGGTTTAGAATGGATGGTTTTGTTTAATTAAGCAAAGAAGCGCTAGGTGTCAGAAAAAGTGAGCCTATTGTTAAATATTTTATATCAGAAATGAAAGAAACTTTTTTATATTTTCATTTTTATTACTTTAATTAAAAAAAAAATTGCGTTAAATGTTTGTTTTTGTTTATTTATTATTACAACACAAGCAAGCACACCCACACACACACACACACACACACACACACGAACACACACACAACACACACGAACACACACACACATTTCATCATTTCAAGTCAATTTTATTTAAAAATAATTTTATTCATGATAAAATGATAAATATAAATTTAAAAAAAAAGAAACAAAGAAAAATAACTTTGAGTTTTTTATGGCCCTCCGAGCAATAAAATGTTCGAACCCTCTTTGATTTATGCTACGCTTTTCTGACAATTATAATTTAATATTCGGGCATTTATTAAGATATATATGGAAAATTGGCAAAAAAAATAATATACATACATACGCACATACATAGACATACGCACATGCATGCATACTTAGAGATTTCTCCTTATTTGACAAGACAGTGTTTTTTAAAAACAAGACAAGACAAAGAAAGACATTGAGAGCTCGAGACGAGATCGAGACGAGACTTTCAAAGAGCATGTCTCGAGACTGACAAAGTTTTAAAACGAGACGAAATAAAGTCGAGTCTAAGATTTTGACGTCTCGAGGCAAAAGCTCGTCTCAAACCGAGATGTTGTTTCGAGACGTCACAGCCTTCTCCTAATAACTGAAAACCCAAACCTAGCTCTAATCTCGTTTTTAATGTTAAAGTCAGCTTTCAACGAACAAACCAGCATATACACGTACAATTACACACACACACACACACACACACACACACACGTGTGTTTTTAACCACGGGCTCGCACTTACATACATACAAACAAACAAACTAACAAACATACACACACACAAACACACATACAAACAAACAAACATATATACTTACATAGAGACATTTTCCTGCAAGGAACGGTCTTACGGACACATTACTGTAGCACTCAGCCCGCTCAAGTGTTGAAGCTATCAGGTTCAAAAGCAAAGAAATTCATCACTTAGTTTTATACACATGTACCGTGCGTATTGTAGTGCATTCTTTTGCACTAATGGCTGTAATTGCCTGTGAAGATTTGTTAAATACACATGGCCAACAATAATTGACGGCTAAAATTTTAAAAGGCAACACTAACATTTTAGTTAAAAATAATGAATTCAATAGGTTACAAATATGGCGCTATATAAATATAATTTTTTTATTTTTGTGCTTTTTTTATAGCTAATTTGAAATTTTAAAAATAAGCTAGCATAGATAAAAAATTTCTCTATATTAAAATTTCATAAACCGCTTATAAACCATCTAAATCTATGTTCTCAATCTAGATTATCTATTGAAATCCTATCCCATAATTTTGCCGATTAAATGTCAATAGATGTATGAACGTATGTATGCATGCATGTATGTATGTATGTATGTATGTATGTATGTATGTATGTATGTATGTATGTATGTATGTATGTATGTATGCATGTATGTATGTATGCATGTGTATGTGTGTACATATGTATGTATGTATGTGTATGTGTGTACGTATGTGTGTGTACGTGTGAATTTTTTTGTCATCTGATTAGGATGCATTAATCATAGTCATCTGTTCTTGGGTGCTTTGTCATCCTTTGTTTCAATGTTCATTCAAATGAGGATGATGCATGCATTTGCCGCCATGTTTCCAATTTTTTTTTCTTTGTTTGACTTTCTTTGTTCACCTTTCTTTGTTTTTTTTGAATTTTTGAATTTAAAAAAAATTTTTTTGGTTTGCGCTAAATAGTTTTTTTTTGACCGATTTCCTTTTCCACTTGTACCTACTTATGAATTTTATTTTAAGTTTAAATGTATCATTTTTGTTAAGAAAAGTTTTTTGAAGCAGTTTTTTTTTATTTTTTTCAATTTTTCTTTCTGTCAATCTTATTCTTTCATTTTTTTTTCTTTCTGCTTCAATCAATCACCTAATCAATCATCCAGCCCACCGTCTAATTTGTACGTATGCATGTAAAGTTAGAGATGGCGCTTCTCATGTATGTGTGTTTGTTTGATTGTATGTGTGTCTGTGTGTTTTCATGTATGTATGTTTGTGTGTTTTCGTAGATATGTGTGTGTATTTGTGTATATTTTTGTAAGTGTGTGTGTACAAATTTAAGCATGTAATTTGTAAATATATTTTTACACATATATGTGAGTACGTTATTATAATGACTGTATATATAAACACACACACAGGCATACACACGCACACACACGTACACACAAACACACACACACACACACATATATATATACATACATCTATCTTAGTTCCACTTCACTACTCTTTATACTTCTCCACGTTGAAACGTTCACCAAGCAATTTAAACCCGACATCAATCTGAAGCAACTAAATCCCTTTGTATACCTACTGCTTTTTGTTACATACACACACTTTCACACACACACACACACACACACACACACACACATACATACACACGTACTAAATACGCACACATACACACACACACAAACATACATACACGAATACATATTGTTTTAACCGTGCTACCGAACGCACTAGATTCTAGCGTATTCTAGAATGTTCTAGTGACTGGAGCATTCTACACTAGAGTATGCTAGAATCGGACCATCTAGAAGAATCTAGAAACGACGCTTGCGAAGAGTATATAAGCGCACGTCGCAAGAAGATTCGGGATTAGTGAAATTCGTGATTTTGTGATTTCGTGAATAGCGATTCGGTGAATTATTTAAAGCGATATTCGATTTGTTTGTTGACGTTAAACAATTTAAAAGTTAATTGTTGCGTTAATTTGAATTTGCTAGAAATAAACGATTAGTTGATTTCTTCTGTAAATAATGTTTAATAACTAATAACTGTTTGGAGTATTTTATTCAATCAAAGATTTGAACCCGTCGCATCGTAAATCGGTTACGACAGCGAGTATTATAACAATATATACGTACATAATATTTTCTAAAAGTTTCTGAAACAATAAAGCATCATGGAAATAAATAAATGAGGAAGAGCTAAACATTTAAAATCACTATTAAGATTTATGCATGGCTCAACGGAATGCCTGTGTTTGTATGTATGTATGTATGTATGTATGTATGTATGTATGTATGTATGTATGTATGTATGTATGTATGTATGTATGTATGTATGTATGTATGTATGTATGTATGTATGTATGTATGTATGTATGTATGTATGTATGTATGTATGTATGTATGTATGTATGTATGTATGTATGTATGTATGTATGTATGTATGTATGTATGTATGTATGTATGTATGTATGTATGTATGTATGTATGTATGTGGTATGTACGTATGTGAATGTATGTATGTATGTGGTATGTATGTATGTATGTATGTATATATGTATGTATGTATGTATGTATGTATGTATGTATGGATAGATAGGTTCATTTGTATTAATGTATGCACGGACACACTAAGGCATAAACAGCGTATAAATGTTTCGCTCTCATCCTCTAGACCTCTCACTCAATCCATCATACTCTCTCTTTCTTTTCACTCTCTCCTTTTTTTCTTTCTCTTTTTCTCTCTCTCTCTTTCCACCGCATATGTCTTTCTTATATTTTTTGTTTTTCGTTTTGTTTTTTTTGGCCAGATGTACGTACTCATTCATTTTTTCACTCACTCACTCACTTACTCACTCACTCACTCACTCTCTCACTCACTCACTAACTCTCATTTTCTCACTCACTCACACTCTCTATCTTACTCCTTCACTCTCTCACTCATTTCATCATTGTGATCACCTGTTCTATCGCCTGTTTAAACGGTTTCGGCCATTAAAGAGGCTGTAAAGATGTGGTGGACAGCTGCGAGATGCTGATGAGAATTTAGAGGGTGCTGTGAGATGGCAATAAAAAGAGAGAGGCAGAATGGACATACAAAAATGAAAGAAAGAGAGAGAAAGAGATAGAGAGGAAAGGAAAACATACTAAAATAAAGGAGAGTAAGAAAAAGCATAAAAGAATGAAAGAGAGAGAGAGAGAGAGAGAAAAGAGAGAGATAAAATTTTGGAAAGTGCTGTTAAATTTTGAGGACAAGAATAAAATTAAAACAATGAAATTGAGACAGAGAGGACGAAAAAGAAAAAATAGAGAGAAAGAGATAGAGAGAGAAAACGAGAGAAACGGTAAAACCCCGAAACTCGTTCGAAAAACCATCTGAATTGAAATTAAAAATTAAACTGTAATGTATCGCCAGGCATTTATTTTTAATCTGTCAAACGTTCAACCTAGCCTAACAAATATTCATCAAGGCATTGAGATGTATACGCGTGTGTATACATTTCTAAAGCTAATCAACCAAAAACTAAAAAACTAAAAATACTCAAACTACAAGCCATGGTTATGTATGTATGTATGCATGCGTATGAAAATGGTATAATAATATTTTATTTACATAGGACAGCCAAAATAATAAATTCTTATGGATGAGTCACCATAAACAGGAATGGTCATGGTATGTATTATTATGTATGTTTGTATGTTATTTCAACAAACAATACATTTTTACATGTTATTCATACAAACAAACAAAAACACAAACATACATGCATACATACATACATACATACATACATACATACATACATACATACATACATACATACATACATACATACATACATACATACATACATACATACATACATACATACATACATACATACATACATACATACATACATACATACATACATACATACATACATACATACATACATACATACATACATACATACATACATACATACATACATACATACATACATACATA
>NW_008703570.1:12690778-12712072 GCF_000326865.2 Helobdella robusta
CAGCTACAACAGCTGCAGCAGTAGCAACAACAACAACATTAACCACAGCAACAATACCGACAACAACAACAACAACAAAATCAACAAAAAATCATCAGCTTCATTTATTCCTCTAGTTATTGCGACAATGTTTGTGACTGGTTAGTACATTGATGACGACGACGACGATGATGACGTCATAATCGTTATCATCTTGCTTTTGTTTAAGATGATGATAATGATGATGATGATGATGCTTTTGTGATTTTTTTTTGTCTACTAATATTACGACGATGATAATAATAGCAATAATAATAAAACAAAAAATAATAATAATAACAATAATAAGAAGAAGAAGAAAAAGAAGAGGAAGAGGAAAAAGAAGAGGAAGAGGAAAAAGAAGAGGAAGAGGACCTACAATGATGATGATGACGGCGATGTTAATGAAACATTCGTGAGATAGACCCGTGAAATGACATTAAGCATCATGGTAGGCCACTATCGTACAAACATACAAACATACATACATACATACATACACACATACACACATACATACATACATACAATACATACATACATACATACATACTTACATACATACATACATACATACATACATACATACATACATACATACATATATATATACATACATATATACATTCAAACAAACATACATACAAAAAACATACATACAAACAAGCAAATAAACACACATGCATACAAACATACAGACATACATACAGGAATACAATACATAATTCTTTTCAGCGGAACTAACATGGAAATACACTTTCTTAGATTAAATATGAACAAAAAATGTACATACATGTACACACACACACATACAAACATACATACAAACAAACAAACATACAAACAAACAAACAAACAAACATACAAATATACAAACATACAAAAACATACATACAAAAAATTGCTCGCCTAATAGTCAACATCTACAGTCTTTAGTATTTCTAATTGACTCCTCTGGCTTGCGATAATAATAATAATAATAATAATAATAATAAATATTATTATTGTTATTATTATAACAAAAAAAGCCTGTGTTTGTTTGTTTGTATGTATGTATGTTTGTATGTTTGTTTTTTTGTTTTTTTGTATGTTTTGTATGTTTTGTATATTTTTGTTTGAACAAACGCCCTATCAATATAATTACATTGTTGCTTGCTGGTGTGTGAATAAACACACAATCCTTTTTTTGATGAGTTCTGAGGACGTTCAGACGATGACGATGACGACGACGATGATGATGATGACGATGATGATGATAATGATGATGATGATAATGATGATAATGGTGATGATGATAATGTTGATCGCAACAATATTCATAAATTATAAATAGCGCTAATGACTTTTCCGACGACTGTGATGATAATCTTCTGGATGGTAATGATGATGATATTAACAATCTTACTACTTTACTACTACTACTGCTGCTACTACTACTGCTGCTACGACTACTACTGCTACTACTACTACTACTACTACTACTTCTACTACTACTACTAATACTACTACTACCACTACTACTACTACCACTACCACTACTGCTACTACTACTACTACTACTACTACTACTACTACTTCTACTACTACTTCTACTACTACTACTATTACTCTATTTCTCTAATTCTAATACAGCTGTTGCTTTTACTGCTTCTACTACCACAATAACAACAACTACTACTACTACTACTAATACTGCTACTACTAATACTAGTATTACTGCTGCTGCTACTTTTACTACTACTACTACTACTGCTGCTTTTGCTATTACTACTACTACTACTACGATCTACGATTACTACTACTGATGATGATATCAGTCAAAGCAAGCTTTATTAACTGCTAATAATACTAACAATATAATTAATTAATTGTAATTAATTAACTAATTATAATTAATTAATTAATTATAATTAATTATAGGATGTGGTGTCTCGGCCGGTTGCGACAGCCTCAGTCTGCACACGTGCGTTTACCAGCTACACGCATACGAGCGCCGAATCGATCATGGATTCATTTCGTTCAGTAAAGACGAGCTTAATAAAATGTGCCAGTAAGTTTTTTACTTATTATTTGAAATAATAATACAAATAATTATAATTATTATTGGTTTTATTAATTATCATTTTATAATAATTAATTATCAGAGGTTTGAGCAGGACGCACGCACACACACGCACGCACACACATTACACGTGATAGGCTGGGATCTGTTTGTTCTCGAATCCCGTCACTGCGTTATCAGAACCAAGCGTCTTAGCCATTCCACCATCTTGCCGCCACAATTATTATTATTATTGTTGTTATTGTTATTGTTATTATTATTATTATTATTATTATTTATACTTTACTGTTTGTTATTTATATTTTTATTTCAATTTATTTTTCTGTCTGTAACATTAGCTGGTGGACATTAAGAGGCAGAGATTGTTTTGTATGCTTGTTGTTTTTGTTGATATTGTTGTTGTGATAACGGTGATAACGACGACGATGATGAAATAAGTTAATGTGATGCTGATAATGATTATGCAAATGATGCCGATGATGATGATGGTGGTGGCGACGATGGTGAAGTTGGTAGTGAATATGTAAATGATGAATATGATGACGATTGTTGTGGTGGTGGTCGTGATAATGATTATGGCGCAGTTGATGATGCCCAGAAATTCAATAAAACCTGCTAGCGAGTTGACTGATGTGGTCGTTGTTGTTGTTGTTGATGTTGTTGTTGTTGTTGATGTTGTTGTTGATGTTGCTGTTGTTGTTATTGATGTTGATGTTGTTGTTGTTGATGATGATGATGATGATGATGATGTTGATGTTGTTGTTGTTGATGATGATGATGATGATGATGATGATGATGATGATGATGATGATGATGACGAGATAGATAAGATGTGATGACGGTGATGATGAGGAAGATGAAGACGATGTCGGCCATGATGATATGATGATGATGATGGTGACAGAGAGGAGGAAGAGAGATGGATTTTTTAATTCCGCAAGATAAAATGAACGTCTTAATTAGATGAACGACTTGTTTCTCTGTTTACAAATGAACTAATTAACATGAAAGATAGATAGATAGATTGATAGAGAGAGAGAGAGAGAGAGAGAGAGAGAGAATTGAAGATAAAGCAAAAAAAGATTTTAAAATATAACGAAGAAACGAGATAGAGAAAGTGAAAAAGAAGAATAAAACAAAATTAAAATCTAACGTTTAAAAGAAATGAAAGAAAGAGGGAAAGAGAGAGAGAAAGAGAGAAAAAGAAAGAGAGAGAGAATGAAAGAAAAGAGAGAATTAGATAAGTACAAAAAACGTAGTGAACGAATGCAGGCAGCAGATATTTTTTACTCACGACGACCAAAAAGAAAAAAAAACCCTTTTCAAAATAAGTAAATAAAATAAAATTAATTAGACGCCACGAAAAAATGAAAGTAAAAAAAAACCAAAGACGCAAAAAATTATTTTGTTAGTCAGGGAAAAAATTAAGAGTCCCGAAATTTATTAAGTTACAAATTAAAGATGGGGCCCACTAAAATTGGGTGGCTAAAATAGGGACGGGCTAAAATAGTGATGGGCTAACTAGTTATATGCTATTTTAACATTTTACGAATAATATTTTGAAAAAATATATCAATTTATTAAAGTATGACTCTACGTTGAACGTGTACTGAAATAAAAATGGTTAATTTAGGAATGCGTTGAAATAGAGATGTACATCCGACAGGGATGTGCTAAAATAGGGATGCACATCCTACAGGGATGTGCTATAATAGCGATGTGCCGAGGAATTTTTTCTTTTTTGTTTATAAAATTTCTGTTTTTTGCTTTTTTGTTCTTTCGGTTTATTTTGCGACATTCCAAGCAGATGTAACTTTGAGGTGGGGTGGATAGACAATTACTTTGTGTAAAGTTTTACTATTATTAATATTAATAATAATAATAATAATAATAATAATATTTTTATTATTATTATTATTATTATTACTATTATTATTACTATTATTATTATAGCTATTAACTATTGTTATTATTATTTTTACCATTGAGATTAACATCATCGATCATCATTATCTATAAATTCTCCACCACCATTGTTCGCTATTTGAATTATTATTATTTATTATTACTATTATTTATTATTATTATTACTATTATCGTCATCGTCGTAGTCGTCATCATAACCATAATTTTTCATCATCTGTAGACGTTACGATGAAATAATTATGTGCGTTAGACGAGCGACTTCCACGTGTCCCCACAACAGAACATCATCATCATCATCATCATCCCTGTCATCATCATCATCATCATCACTATCATTATCATCATCGTCGTCATCACTGTTATCATCGTCGTCATTAATTTCTCTGCCGATATATCGGCGACAGTTGTTAAAGTCGTTTCCGGTTTCATCATCATCATTATCTTCCTCTTCTTCGTCGTTATCATCTTTATCCTCCTTCCCCTCCTCACCGTCTTCGTCGTCGTCCTCCCTGCCAATGTCTTCCAGGACTTTATCAACAACAATGCAATCATCACCATCATCGTCGTCATCATCATTGACATCACTACCCCCATCATCATCATCATCATCGTTATTACCACCATCACCACCCCCACCATCGTCATCGTCATCAGCACCGCCTTCCAATAATAAAGCATATCAACAGTGGAGCTTCCTAGCACGGCAGGACGAAAACCACAACAACAACAACTACTACTACCACCGACCGCGACATAATAATAATAATAATAATAATAATAATAATAACAATAATAACAATAATAATAAATATTATTTCATTAGTAATAATAATAATAATAATTATCGTCATCATCACAACACTCGTGACCTACTAATCGCAAGCTCAAATCTTAAAAGTGATGTCCAACAAGGCAACAACAACAACAATAATAATAATATAATTTATAATAATAACAATAATAATAATTATAATAATTTTAATAATAATAATAATAAAATGCCTTCGGAAGAGATGAGGATGAAATTATGGAGTGGCATTGAGAGGAGTTTCCAGTATATTTGTAAGGACGCCAGAGATGGTTATTATTATTATTATTATTTATTATTATTATTAATAATATTATTATTATTATTTATTATTGTTATTAATGTCACCATTATTGTTGTTATCAATATTACTGTTTTTGATGTTGATGTTGTTGTTGGTGTCGATGTTGCTGTTGTTGATGTTGGTGGTGTTGTTGTTGTTGTTGCTGTTGTTGTTGTTTATTAGTTAGAGTTTCTAATTTCTTTGTCGGAGCTAATTTTATTTATGTTTTAATTTCTTTGCTATTAATTGAGTAAGTCAATAGATGATGATGATGATGCTTGTGATGATGACGAAGACGATGTTGATGATGATGTTGATGTTGTTGTTGTTGTTGTTGTTGTTGTTGTTAATGTTTTAATTTCATTGCTACCAACAACTCTAAAAATTTAATTTCATTGTTATTATTAATGTTGTTGTTATTATTATTTAAACTATATTTATAATTAATATTATTATTATTATTGAAATAAACAATAATAACAATAATAAAAAGTACTGAAATAGACATGTTCATGAAACACGAACGCAATCAAAAATATGTCATCCGCATTTTAACTCATTTTCGGATGGATGGATAGACGGATGGATGGATGGATGGACGTTTATTCTTTTTTCTTAATCATTCATTCATTCATTTTTCCATTCATCTATCCATTCATTCAATTGCTCATTCATTCATTTTTTTGTTCATTCGTTCGTTCGTTCGTTCGTTCGTTCACTCACTCACTCACTCACTCACTCACTCACTCACTCACTCACTCACTCACTCACTCACTCACTCACTCACTCACTCATTCATTCACTCACTCATTCACTCATTCACTCATTCGTCCAGTGTACTACCGCCATATTGAATGTCTGACCAGCTCAGCAGCCCAGCAGGCCATGCGAACCTGCAATCGCACTTTTCACATGGAGAAGGAGTTCTCACTCCAGACACATCTACAAATATGCGAGTGAGTGAGTGAGTGAGTGAGTGAGTGAATGAATAAATATATAAATGATTGAATAAATGAATGACAGATGGATGTGTGAAAGGATGGATGGATGATGGATGGGTGGGAGGATGGATAGATGGAAAAATAGATGTCTAAATGAACGTATGGAAAAAGAAATTTCGTATTTTTGTTACAGACACATCCACAAATAGGCGAGCGAGTGAGTGAATGAGTGAGTGAGTGACTGAGTGAGTGAGTGACTGAACGAATGAATGAATGAATAAACGAATGAATAAATGAGCGAATGAATAAATAAATGGATAATGAATAAATGAATGAATGAATAGGTTGACTGATTGGTAGACAGACATATTGACAAAGTGTCGTTCAAACAAACAAAAAATAAACGAACGAATAAACGATGGATAGATAGACTGAATGGATGGATGGATGGATAAATAAATGAATAGATAGATAGATAAATAAATAGATGGATTAATGAATGAATAAATGATGAAATGAATGAGTGAATGAATGAATAAATGAATGAATGAAGGAATGGATTTGACAAACCGTTGGAAAATGTAAGTAGAAATTAAATAACTGACTGAATGATTGAATGACTGAAAGAATGACTGCCTGATGGATGAATGAAAGAAGGAATGAAATGATTGATGGGTGGCGTGAATTAAAGATGGACAGATTAAATTAGAAAAAAACGTGAAAAAGTGATGAAAGGTAAAAGAATGAATGAAAAAATGAATGAATGAAAAAGATTGAGTTAATTATAAAAAAAAAGTTAAACATTGGCAGATGCTGATGAAAAAATAATTTAACGTTTGAACGAACGAACGAACGAACGAACGAATGATTGATTGATTGACTGAACGATCGATTGAAAAAATGAATGGCGGTGAAATGTATGATTAAATCAATAAATGGATGAATGAATATATGATTGATTGATTGATTGAATAAATGAATGAACGAACGAACTAACAAGTGAATAAATGAACGAATGAATGAACGAAAGAACAATCGAATGAATGACCGAATGAATGAATGAATGAACGAACGAACGAATGAACGAACGAACCAAATAACAAACGAATGGATGAAGGAATGAATGAAGGAGTGAATGAATGAATAATTTCAATTTTCACCAATTCCCTATATTACAATCCCCCCCATCATTCAGCCTAACCAAACGATTCTTAAGTTGCCTTGAAGAGAGAATCGGTAGGCAATCATCATCATCATCATCATCGTCATCATCATCATCGTTATCATCATCATCATCATCATCATCATCATCATAACCATCACCACCATCATCATCGTTATCGTAATTATTATCTATAATCACTCGCCGTTTTATATCTATTGCTTTCATCTGTATTTCTTTTTTTCATTTTCTCTCTCTCTCTCTTTCCCTCTCTCTCTTCTCTCTCTTTCTTTTTTCTTTTTTAAAATATATATTTTTTTCTCTCTAGATGATTTTTGTCTCTTCATTTTCTTCGTTCGTTCATTCATCTATTCACTCATAAATTGACTTATTCATTAATTCATCCATGCATTCATTCCTTCATTCATTTATCTATTCATTCACTACTTATTTATTCACTAGTTCATTCATTCAATTATATATTCACTCAATCAATTCACTCATTCATCCGTCTATTCACTCACTCATTCATTCATTCGCTCACTCTTTCACCGATTCATTCACACATTAATTCATTCACTCACCCATTCATTAATTCATTTACTCATTCATTCACTCATTCATTAATTCATTTACTCATTCATTCATTCATTAATTCATTTACTCATTCATTCATTCACTCATTCATTAATTCATTCACTCATTCATTCATTCGCTCATTCATTCACTCATTCATTTTCAGAGCAATCGTGCGGCGATGAGAGTACGGCGTTCGTAAGAGAGATGGTTACAATGATCAAACAACCGTCACTGAGAATAGTACATGCGTGTATGTTAGGTATGTTGATGTTGATGTTGTTGTGTTGTTATTGTTGTTGATGTTGTGTTGTTGTGTTGTTGTTATTGTTGTTGTTGCTGTTGCTGTGTTGTTTTTATTGTCGTCGTTCTTGCTGTTGTTGCTGAGTCGTTGTTAGTGTTGTTTTGATGGGGACGCTGATGTTTTGATAATATTGTTTATTCATTTCATTTCATTCGTTCGTTCGTTCATTCATTCATTCGTTCGTTCATTCGTTCATTCATTCATTCGTTCGTTCATTCGTTCATTCATTCATTCGTTCGTTTGTTCATTCGTTCATTCGTTCGTTTGTTCGTTCGTTCGTTCGTCCGTTCGTTCTTTCGTTCATTCATCATCATTTTATTATCACCATAATTATCGCATCTAGCATAGCAGTTAACAGGCTTTTATTATTAATCTCTTTATATTTGGTCGTTGTAGTATTATAAGTATCGTTATAAATATTTTATAGTTTATTATTATTATTATTGTTGTTATTATTATTATTGTTATTATTATTATTTTTATTGTTGTTATTATTATTATTATTACTGGTGTTAGTGCTCTGAAATTAGCTTTAATGCAGTTTATGCATTAACGATGAACTCCAACTATGGCTATACTTTTGTTATTTCTCTTCAGTTTTTCTCCCTACCTTTCCCTCTCTTTCCCTCTCTCTCTTTCTCTCTCTCTCTCTGTGTGTGTGTGTCTGTGTGTACGTGTGTGTGTCTGTGTGTATTGTTGTGGTAAACAACTTGTTTATGCACTTAATAATTTTTTTATGTAATCTTGTGAGTTTCTTTTACCACTCCTCACACATACTTTAAGTCTCTCTCTCACTTCTTTTCTTGTTTTTCTCTCTTTTTTTCTACTCTCTCTCTCTCTCTCCTCTCTCTCGCTCTCTCTTTCTCTCTTAATCTATTTTCCTCTTTCTCTCTCTCTCCCACAATTAATCTTTCACTTTGCCATTTTAGGCTTTTGGTTGTGAGTTTTTTTAGGCGTCTTTATATGTGTGTATGTCTGTATATCTACCATCATAATTAATACTATAATTTTCACCATCATCATCATCATCGTCGTTATCATCATCGTCATCATCGTCATCATTATCATCATAATGACGATGGAAACTTCACCCGGGCGCCATCAAGGTAGCTATGATACACACGCACGCACACACACGCACACACACACACAAGCACACGCATGTTGTCCATCATTAATATTAATTTTATCATCTCATTAATATTAATTTGCCTCTCATTAAAATTAATTAACATCTAACTAAGAATAATTATCATTTTGTCCATTGTCATCATTTTATTATATTTCACTATACACACATACACACGCACACAAACACACATTAAAACGTTCTGATATACAAACATACAAACACACAGACATTCACATATATATACACTCACACATACACTCACACACACACTCACTAAAGCCAAACAACATATATGCACATACAAAAATACAAAAACTAAAGTAACAAAACAAAAACACACATAAACAAAAAAACACTAAGCACATTTACACAAACAAACACCAACATCCAAACACACACACATACACACACACAAACATACAAACACAACGCAGACGGAAACAGTCTTAGAAACAGCGGTTACCTTATACTCTTGCTCATCATCGTGACGTCATGGGTCAACACTCTTTGACCATTGAGGTCGAGGTCATCCTTTTTACGTCACAAGGCCACCCTCTGTTACGTCATCAGGTCTTACGTACACACAAGAATACGCTCACATATATGTATATAATATATATATATATATATACAAAATAAATATATTATTATATATATATATATATAGGTACATATAAATCTATATTGATGTGTTGCTATTTATTGTACTATATATATATATTATATATATATACTATATATATATATATATATATATATATATATTACACTTGAGTATATACACACACGTAAATAAACAAGACACACAAAAACACACACAAATATACGCACATATGTACACACACACACAAACTTATATATATATATATATATATATATATATATATATATATATATATATAGTTATAATGTTGATAATAGTAATTATACTAAATTACATACTAATTAAAATGAGATAGTATTTTTTTTAAATCTAATTTTTTTTAAAATCCAATTGAATCGAGTTAATGAAGTTAGAAATACAGTGATACCCCTTCTCAACGACCTTCCCAATTACGACTCTCTCTCTCTCTCTCTCTCTCTCTCACTCTCTCTCTCTCTCTCTCTCTCTTTCTCATTCCGGATTTTTGTTCCTAACGGATTGTTCCCACATTAAGCCTCACTCCCGATCTAAGACTCCCTTCACTCCCGATCTAAGACTCCCTTCACTCCCGATCTAAGACTCCCTTCACTCCCGATCTAAGACTCCCTCCAAAATCCGACCAACGGCCTTAAAAGACCCAAAAACGTTGAAACGTAATATTTACGACTTTTCATGAAGGAGTGACAGCGGAGAAACTGCAATCTCAAATGGAAAACCCTCAAATGTGGGTAAAGCACAGATTCAGCAAATTGTACAGTACAAGGCTAAACAAGGAAACTCTCTTTGCATACAATTCTACAGTTGATTCATATTACACTGGCTCATAGATTTCAAGGCATTCCAGAACTCTTGGAAAAGTTTCATGCTAAAATTCATACAGAATATCTTAGAAAGAAGTCAACAGTCGTTCAAGCTCCACTAACTTAATTTTTTTTCCAAAATAAATTAAATTTTAGAGTTAAACGATACAACACAGCTTTTCTAAATTATATATTGTGTGAATGTAATACAATGAAGTGTAAATTCGTTAATAAAAATAAAAAGGAACCTGTGTTCCTTTTTTATAACTGGTTGTATATATGCTTACTCCTCATATAAGACCCCTCTCCTCTTAAGACCTGGTTTCTGTGAAGTTTTCAAAGTCGTTGATAAGGAGTGCCACTGTAACAAGAAAATTACCTATTCCCTTCATTCCATCAGTCATTCGATCCTCGATCACGTGGTTTATATTACGTCATAAAAAGGGTCGAAATTAAGTCTTAATTACGTCATAATTATATTATTTTTCGTTGTTTTGATTTCAGCTTGAACGACTTTTCTACCGTGATATTATAATAATAATAATTATTATTATTATTGTTGTTGTTTTTATTATTATTACTAATATTGTTAGTATTTGCTATACTAGTAAATGTACTAAGACATCTGTCAATTTAAAGTTTCTACAGTAAAAAATACTACTACCACTACCACTACTACTACTACTATTACTTCTACTACTACTATTTCTGCTACTATTACTTCTACTACTACTACTACTACTACTACTACTATTGTTACTACAACAACTACTACTACAACTACTACATATATATATATATATATATATATATATATATACATAAAAATATACATATAAATAAATAAATATATATATATATATATATTATTGGGACATTTCTATCATTCTTATATATATATATGTTGGATTGAGACTGTCAGAAATGCAATTGTTGATGAAAATCACAGTATGTTCGGCGTCAGTTAGCTTTCTGTTGTTTAATTTTTCCATATTTCAAACGGTAGATCGTAAATCATTGTCAAGTTTCTTGAGTCCAAAACCAAAATTGTATTTATTTTAAGCATGATGGGACAGAAAAGCTTTTTCCTGAATTCTTATACCATATTCGGTGTTCGAATTGATACGCTGTTTATGTGGCCAAAGGCTCATAAGTATATATATATATATATATATATATATATATATATATATATATATATAGCTGTTTGATTAATTACTCTGTGAACAAAAGGTAATATAATATGAATGAAAAAATTATCTAACGAATAAATGTATAATGAATGAATGAATGAATGAACAAAGTTCTAGGTGAATAAATAGAGTTATGAATGAATAAATGAATGAATGAATTTTTCATCTCTCTATCTGTAATTTGAAAAAAATTATCTTAAAAATATTAAAATACTCAATCACTGATAAAAAAAAACGACCAGCGTTTTGTTTCATTAGTATTAGTATTATGATAATTATTATTAATACTTTCATTTAAAAACAATATTATTATTTAAAAAGAAAGAAAGAGAGAGAGAGAGAGAGAAAGAGGGTGAGAGAAAGAGAAAAGAATGATGTGACGAGATAGGAAAATGTTATATTGAATAGCTGGATAATTAAGTAAGAGGAGGAATAAGATGCAATTAATTCCCCATCAGAATCATCATCATCATCATCAGTGCCATCGTCATCATCATCATCATCAGTACCATTGTCATCATCATCATCATTGTCCTGTCATCTTTTTAATCGTTATCACCATCATCGTTAGCCTTATCCTAAATTAAATTTAAATCTTTGCAACCTACATCCTCATCATCATCGTCATCATCATCGTCGTCGTCGTCGTCGTCCTCATCATCTTCTTCATCATCTTCTTCATCTTCTTCATCATCATCGTCATCAGAAAATACAAATAAATTCTTGCACCTCCGATGACTCTAAATGTATGAACTTTGAAACCGGGGAAAGATAATTATAACAATAACAACGATAATAACTGCAATAATAATAATAACTATTATAATCATAATAATAATAATAATAATAATGATGAAGATGAAGATGATAATAATAAAAATAATAAGAAGCAGCCTTGTTCGTTTGATTGATTACTGTAGTGAATTCTTCGCGGGCAAACACCAATTTTTCAAATTACCCTAACCACAATAATAATAATAATAATTATTATTATTATTATTATTATTATAACTGTAATAATAACTATAATAATAACAACCTTGTAGTCATCTTCTTTATCATTATCGTTATTCAAAAATTGAACCGAAGTTATTACAGATGATTGTAGCTTGCTTACACACACTCTCACACGCACACACACAAACACACACAAAACACACCAACAAACACACACACAAACACGCACACACACACACATAAAACTGAAAAATGAAATTATATCTAGCATATAGTTACAACAAAATACCGTTGGAAGATACATACAACACAGACTAAAAGACGAAGATAAAACACAAGCAATGATACAAAACAGAAGCAAAAAATACAAAAAACAAAACAGAACGAAAAAACATTTTGTACGTATGCTTAGAGGAAACAATTACAATGTCTAAGCGAGGTTACTTCGCCAGGCCTTTATTTGCTCATGTATATGAGATTTTTGGAAGTTTGTTTGTGCGCTTGTGTGCGTATGTATGTGTGTGTGTGTATGTGTGTGTGTGTATGTGTGTGTGTGTATGTGTGTGTGTGTGAGTGCGTGTAGTGTGTAAACATTTCTTTTCGTCAAACTCTTCAGAAATGTGTTTCTAAGGAATAAAACAACTCTGCCAATGTTAATACTTTGTTGACCATAATGTCAGGGTTGCTCCTAAATTGTTTGGGGTCTTGGGGTGAAAACTGTACCTCACTTAAACTAAGTGCATACGCAGCCCTTCAAAGGTTAAATAGTTCTCAATGCGGCCCTCGCAACGAAAAGTTTGCCCACCCCTGTTCTAAATGAGGATTTCAGTATTACGACTGATGTATGTAGGACTAATGATTTTTCCTCCGTTATGTTTTCATCACAACTGGGACAGCTGTCATATCTGTCATAATCCTTGCACTTGCACGGTACGTAAACAGACGAAAGCCAAAAAGCCCGAAATATCAGAATACCAAATCTTTTCAAGTTTTTAAATTTCTTCAATGAAAGATTTGAAAAAACGGTCAAAGATCGCTTCTGAAAAGCAGTTGGTGTTAGAATTCAGAAAAAGAAGGAAACAATCAAAAAATATAAGTCAATGTTGTTGAGGCCTTTAACGAGTCAAACCAAACGAATCAAAGAATCGAAATCCGTGGCAGCTCCCGCTCCCAACGTTTCCATTGTTAATAATAAAGGTTCAGCTATCATTGAGGAGAAATTGAATGAACATTAAGTCTGCAACGCTTATTAAACAACAGTTACGTGAATAGTCCATGGAATGGTTAGTCTATAATGGGCTTCAAAATGTGAGACTGACAGGAACCATTTTCTATTGGTGAATTTAACATCAAAATACTTTGTGATACACAACATTTTGTTATCTACATTTTCCATTTCTAACACGCCAATAACATAATATACACATAAGCGGCAGAGCGTTTGACCAGTCAATTGAGCTGACGCTACTGGGTGAACCAACTGTTTCAAGATGACCGGGTTTGAATGCATGGTCAGACGTTGTCAAATACTTGTATAATTTGTTAAATGTTTGCTAAATATTGATACGAGTCTTTCAAATAAAATTCAAATGTTAAATAAATAAAATATTGATGTGATTCTTATATAGAATAGCATAACTTATATATGTTAATTCATAAGTATTAACCAATGGGTGGTTCATTAATGATAAATTTTAACAGCTTAATGGCACACATACATTTAATAATAATATGCTAATGACCCTTTATGTCCAAAGATACAGCATTTTTTTCAAAAATTTCTTATTGATAAAATATAAATGTCTAATTAAAGTTTACAACATTTAAAATTATTGTTATTATTATATTATTATTTTTATTATTTTTATTATAGTCGTTATTTTTGTTTGAATCTTTCGACTTTTCTACTTGCTTCATCACGTTTCTTTACAGAAGATACAGATGGATGGCCCCAAAAAATTTTCTGAATAGTAGAAATAAAAATAATAATCAGGTAATTTAAAATTCAAATAAATGATACAAAGAATCAATCATTAGATAATAAACAAACATGGAAATTAATAATCAAACAAAAACAATAAATAAATAAATAAGCACTGATTAGTAGAATAATGAAAAAAAAACTATGGCCTCAATAAATCGAGAAGGACCACCAGCCCGTCTAATCATCATGCTGGTGAGGGCTTTCAACAGATCTATAAAAACTTGCACGGACTTTTGCTATGAAAATCAAATTTTGAAAACAAATAAACACACACAAACATCTATATACACACACAGATGTGCATAAATATATACTCACAAACATATACAATACACCACACAAACACAACACAACACCACACAGTTACTTTGGCTACAGCATCTTTATGTGCTAACTGTTCACACCGTTCACTGTTCACTAACAATTTCAAACAGAGGCTGTTTGAAATAGTTTGTTCATTCCTTTTTTAAAGTTTAACAACTCGTCTGCACTTGCTGTGTTGTTGAACTGGCTTCTATGTTGATGGTGTTTGTTTTGGAGTAGCATTGCCTGCTGAGGTGCCTCTTAATTAGGTGAGGAAAAACATTTGACAGAGAACTAGAGACAACCGACATTTTGATTTTGGAGACAACTTCGAACAGTCTGTTTGAAAAATAATAATTACATTTTTTAAAATTGGAATAAGTACGGAATTTAAGTGGAATAAGCGAAGGAATTGAAATGAGCGTAAGTTACTTGTACAAAAGGCAAATAACCTCTCGCTGTAATGTTCAAATTTTGTTCTATTCCATTGTCATTTGATTTTTGTAAAAAACAATAGAAACAAATTAGTCGATTTTTTACTATCAGAGTGCTAAAATTGTATATATGATGTTAATTACACCCTATATCATCGCTACAATCTCCATCATTTTCTATTTACTTACCACTTTTAGCCTACCTGTGCAAATGATTATTATTCTCAGTCCTAGCTTATCCCTAGCTTAACCCACCACCAATACTCAACACAGGCCCTAGCCTACCTTCAATTGAACCCGCATCTCACCTACCTATGTTTAATAACTTTAATAACTACCTAGGTTTAATAACTAAAACTCATGAAGAAAAAGCCAGTAAGACAGAAAATAATACTACCATACAAACATGATGTATCTGCGCGTGTAATGAGATACCGCACAATACTGCAAACTCTATATAACCACGTACTATACCAAAAACTCTATATAACCACGCAAACCAACGCCACTATTACAGTTTCGGTGTAAGTCGTTATTATCATAGTAATATTATTACGTTATAAAGTAGTTTTGATAGCATAAGTAGATATGTATGTACATACGTAGGCATGTATGTAGATATGCATGTATGTAGATATGCATGTATACATGTATGTATGTATGCATGTATGAGTATATGTAAGTATGTTTGTATATATGCATGTATGTATGTATCTGTGTGCATCACATCAAATAAATGCTGCAATCGATGTTTATTTATTGTAATTCTCAAATTCACACTTCACACGCTCACACAAATTCTTGCAAACTCTTCTTCTCACTATCTCTTTCATTCTCACTCTCTCTCTTTGATTTTTTTCTCTAACTTTTTTCGGATTTTTTCTTTATTTCTTCTCTCTCTCTCTCTCTCTCTCTCTTTCTCTCTCTCATTTCCTTCCCCCACTCACTTTCTTCCTCACTCTTTCTCTCTCTCATTTTTTCACTCTCTCTCTTTCTCACACACTCCCTTCCTTTCTCTCTCTCTCTCTCACTCCCCGCCAGATGCAGTTATACTTTGTTGTCTTTTAATAGGAGAAACTTGAAAAATGCTTTTTAACTTTTTAGAAGTGTTCTCTGCAATAATAAAAAAAAATAATAAATATAATAACAACAACAGCAACAAAAATGATAACAAGAAAAATAATGATAACAACAAAATAATAATAACAATAATAATCATGACGATAATAAAATGCATATGTACTGTCTCGATATTTAACTAACATCCAATTTTGTACCCACAACAGTAATTGTATAAACACTTAGGTATTAGATTTATACTCGACTATTAGACTCTTCTAGCCACTATACTAACGCTTCATTAAAATATAAAATACTAAGTTACTACAACGATATAATTAACAAGTAAAATAATTTACAAAATTTGTATTTAATTAGTACATTAATACAAAGTTACAATGCTTTAACCTACTTATCTACTAAGCTACCAGTTCTTAATTACCAGATTAATACATATTTTACTGCATAAATACTCAAAATACTTCCATAGTAATAGATTATATTTATTTCAAGTTTTAATTAACAACAGCGATGCCAAAAACATTTTATTCGTTTTTTTTTTGTTATAAGTCATCCATTAATTAGAAAAAATAACTTTCTTTCATTCATTTACTCATACAATCAATCATTCACTCCTCTGTGAACGCACGCGCGCACACGCACACACAAACATGCGTGTCTCCGATGCAGAAGAAACATCTTTGTTGTTGTTGATGAAATTTATTAATATTTGTTATTCATTGCTGAAATAATAATCTAAATAAAATAGGATATATATATATATAATACATATTATATATAATTATGAAGATATATATAGGTAAATAGATTTCAATGCTGACACATTTTATTTAGCATTTATATATATACACATACATATATATATATATATTAATTATACACTAATATGCATAAAACAAAAATGTCAGAAATAATAAACAATTGGTAGATTTCCATCTGACAGACAACAGTGCCAGCAAACCAAGAAATTGTATTTTAAAGCAAATAGCCATTGCATATATATATTTATTCATACATTCATACATGAAAAATTATCTTTCAATTCTTAAATCTCAGGCTGGGGCACATCCCTGCTGGACTCCCCACCATTCCTAATTTCTGCTTAATCACCGTCGATTATTTCCAGTCCTTCTTAATGTCCAGTTTCCATTCCCATTTGAGGTGCTCGAATTTGTCGTCGTCAGTGAAGAGGGATTTGATCTTGTACGTCCCTCTAGCCACTAATCCGGACGGGGCCTCTTCGGCCGGGGTCGTGAAGGACTGCAACTCCTTCTTTGGCCCATAACTACCGACCATGAACGTGTTTTTATCGACTGTTTTGATAGAGGAAAAGAAATTCTTCTAGATAATAAATTTTATCATAATTATACATTATTTTATAGTAAAACAATACCATTGATTATTTTGGAATAATATAGTGTAACAAAGCAACATGGTTATGTCATCAGCTCTCATTCACACTAAATGCATTTTTCTTCAATTTTTAAAATGGTAAATTCTCAAAAAAGTTGAGTTTACTTTTAATCCTAATTTCAACTGCAATTAACTTTTAAATTTAAAAAAAAGAGGAATTTTTTCTCCGACCTGGAATGGCAGCCCGGTAGGTTTGCTGAACATATCTTAGGCCCTGAACTATCTCCCTCTGGACGTAGAAGTAGATTTTAACTTTGTAGGTACAGCCCTCTTGCAGCACATAGGTCTGGTTTTTCAAATCTTCTAAGTTTCCTTTTAGTTTGGGAATGGGTGGAAAAAATAGGAATTACAGTTAGTAGAGAGATAGTGAGTTGCATGATGTGAATGTAAATAAATAAATAAGCAGCCCCCACCTGTTAAATCCACCTCAATATCTGGCCTGCCCTCAACTAACAAGGCAAGTTTTGTCACTATGACTCTCCTTGGATCACTAGGGACTTGAAAATTTTGTAAAATTTTGCCTAATTAATTTTAAGCTCAAAAATCTTTTGTAAAAAAAATTCAATCTATGAAATCAATTAAATTATCTAACAATAGCACGGAATGAAAATATTAAAAACGATCAGTAAACATTAGTTATAATAATATAGTAAAAATGACTGGTACTAATTACATCTAGATAGTAGTAGTGTAATGTAGATCAAAGTAATTCATCCATGCTAATTAGTATAAAAGTGTAGAACTAATTTATACTCTGGGTTTGACAGAGTTTGATTCACCTACGTCCTACTTACAGAATAAAATAAAAATACTAACAAATTTCAACATTTACAGGTTCACTGGTGCCAAGCAGAGTTTCCTTATATTTCCTCAGACTTTCATCCTCCGCATCAGCCGACAAGATTTCGGTCAGGGTCTTCTGTTCTGGAGGCTGGTAACCGGGTGTCTCATCCGGAACTAAATCATCTCCATGCTCTTTGTCGGCCATTTTTCTGAGAATTTCAATAAATCTGGGAGTGCATGTTTCATGAGATATTAAACCATTTAACCACAGGAAAGTAAACTATTTGTAGGTTTCATAATTAATCATTTATTCTCATGCTGTGCGCCATTTTTTTTATTTTTCGGCTTTTCAAATTTTAGTTCCGTTTTGTCTGGATTGGGGTTTTTAACAGCTGAAGACGCAAATCAAACTCATTTTTAAAAAGTGGCAATTTTAATTCAATTATTTTTAAATTTAAAAACAAAAAAATATAAAATCTGAAATGATAACTTAGAATCAAAAATTTAACCTTTCCACAACCAAAACCAGAAGTAGAAATCTCTATTAATTTCTCGGTGATTCAGACAATGAGAAGGGTGGTGCCATATGTTTAAAAGGTAAATTTAAAAAATAAATCAATTTAATTTTTTACTTTTTAAATGCTATTTCACATTTTGAACCATAGTACGTACGTGCTATATTTCTATTCTTTGATTATTAATTAATTATTTTATGGTTAATAATTAATTGAAACGTTATTTGTCATTGTAAATGTCGAAAAACTGCTTTTTCCATATTTACACAGAGTACAATATCATCTTTTCATCATTAAATGAGTAATTAATTTAAACAATTAGTTTATTCATTTTCAACCACTTGTTTGTATCAATTGTATGTATTTTTGCATACATACATGTTTGATTGTATCACTGTATACATATAAATGTGTGTATCTTGATACTATGTTATTGTATATCTGGTATTTCTCTTAAATAAATCTAACAAAATATAAAATATTAATGATGACTTTTGCATCCGGAATACTCTCCTGTGAAATTACGAAATATTGATTTTCTAGTTTACCCAATTACTCCATTAATTAGTTAATTAATTAGTTAATTGACAATATATAAAAAAGGTAATTAATCAGCTAATTGGCTAATCGATCGTCCAATTAAAACTGCAAACGTGGATGAAATGTGACGAAAAATTGCTATACTTTCAAATATAACGACACTTTTATTCATTTATTACGTTGAATGAAAGAAAGAAGGAAGGAACCACAACAACAAAATGAATGAACGAACGAAAGAAAGAAGGAAGGAACCGCAACAACAACAAAATGAATGAACGAAAGAAAAAAAGAAACGAAATGCCACCAGCGCAAAACAAATGTAGTATTATATACCATATGTAAGTGTACAATATGTATAAATCATTGTGTTAAATTAAGTAATTAGTAATTTTTCCCAATGCGGCTACAACAACGACAATAAGAAGAAAAAGGAGACGATCAACCGATCAATCAATCAATCAACCAACCAATCAATCAACCAATCAATCAACCAATCAATCAACCAATCAATGACCAAGGTAAAAACATGAGAACAACATATATGGTGCAATGCTGAATGAATTGAATGGTCAAAAAATTAATTTAAATATTAAAAGTTAACAAAATAACAAAAAAAAACTCAAAAATTTAGTAAACTAAAAATGAACTCATGTGCAACTAAAAACAAATATAAATATTTATAACTATTATTTTCATTAGTTTGTTTTTACGTACTGTTATAATATAAATCCACTTTTGAAAGTCATCAGCAGTTCACTTGAATGAATGGCCAACCAAGCAAGTAATCAATCAATCAATTAATCAGTCAATTAATCAATCATATACATGCATACATATGCACACATTCATACATTTATTTGTTAAATAATAACGCATGTATATTTATATATAAACGAACACAAACAATACGATCAAATGAATTAATGAAACCAAAAAAATCTTTTTGTTAAATGTCAGCGCTATATAAATTTCACCACCGAGACAAACACAATAGTAATAAAATAACTAATTTACAAACAATTATTGTATGTATGTCAGTATATGTATGCATATGTATTTATGTATGTATCATTATTATCTTCATAATCATCATCATCATTATCTACAATACAATATACAATATATATTCATAACCATTATAAACATATTCAAAAAGATCATCTATATACAATACACAATATATATACATATATATATATATATATATATATATATATATATATATATATATATATATATATATATATTTTACAATATTCTATAAATTCTACCGCATGTTTGGCGTTAATATGTTTGTAGTTCGTTTTTTCAATTTTCTGCGACCAACCGACGAAATCTAACAATCGAACAAGATCGCGAGCAGCGACTGCTCCCTCTCTCTCTCGAATTAGAAGTTAAGAGGAAGGTTTTCTAGATTTGTCCAAAAAATAAAAAAAT
>NW_008703570.1:12712122-12721392 GCF_000326865.2 Helobdella robusta
AAAATTAACTACAAACATATTAACGCCAACATTCGGTAGAATTTATAGAATATTGTAAAAATTATGGTCTATTACCAACATATATATATATATATATATATATATATATATATATATATATATATATATATATATATATATATATAACGATATTTATGAGCATTGGAATAAACCGGGAGAGAGTTTAACCATAAAAACCATAAAAAAAGTAAACAACAACAAAAATAAAAAAAATAATAAATTTAACTAAGTTTTAAACCAAAAGCAACAAAAAGAAGCTGGCAAAGAAAAGAACGCAGTTCGTTTTAAATTTCAAAATTGAGAAAAGATCAAATTTAACGATACCAAAGACAATAAAAATAACAACGGCGACAAACGATAATTAATAAAAACAAAGATGGTATTTCTAACCAACCGAAAGCCAACCAATGAACCAATCAAAAAGACTGAACAGTAAAATCAATCAACAACTTAATCAATCAAAAAAAAAAAAATCAGACACTCGTCTGGTTGATGAATGTCCAACGAACCAGGCAACCAATGAAATCGCTCATACCAATTAGTCTAATCAATGAAATGATTGAAAGAAATTTCAAGTTATAAGATGGCAGCCAATAAAAAACAAGGTAGTACATGAAGTATACAAATCGGTATTATATACAAACGTACGTGCATGCATACATACATACAAACATACATGCATACAAACATACAAACAAACAAACATACATACATACATTTCTAATGTACACATATCTATCATATATCAAACAATAATTACAACATTAACATTATAAAAACCTGATACTAAGTTACTAAACTAAAACAAACAAACGAACAAACAAATATACAAACGATATCTTATAAATTATGTTAATGAATGTATGAATATATGAATATTAATTTTATAATATATATATATATATTATATATATATATATATATATATATATGCAATTATTGATGAATACAGTCTTAATCCAATATATATATATACACATATACATACACATATACATTACTATATTCACGCAATAAGTATCATATGTATAGATTTGTATGTTTGTATTGTTTAAGTATGTATTTATGTATGTAAGCATTTGTATGTGGGTATGTGTGTACGTAAGTATATATGTATGTATGTATATATATGTATGTATATATATATATATATATATATATATATATATATATATATATATATATATGTATGTATGTATGTATGTTAAAACCAAAACATGATGAGTGACACTGAACCGTCAAACATCAAACATGTATGTATGTATGTATGTATGTATGTATGTATGTATGTATGTATGTTTATTTGTAATTAAACAATTGTACGTGTGTATGTATGTATGTATGTTTGTTTGTTTGTTTGTTTTGTTTGTTTTGTTTGTTTGTTTGGTTGTTTGTTTGTTCGTTTACCCAGAGTTATGAAGCTACAACGCTAATTATTTTAAGCGATGAGTAATATTAATCAATTACTGAATGATTGATTGAATAATAAACCAATTAACTAATTAATTAATCAAGGAATATATCACCTACATATTAACAACCTTATCACCATCATCATTATAATTATTTATTATATTAATTACTACTCAAATTAAATAGAAATCCACGGAGAAATGAGCTTTTGGTGGTTAATGATGATGATGACGAAGACGATGATCATGATAGTGATGTTATTTGGCGATGATGATGGGAATGATGATGATGATGTTGCTGTTGTTGTTGATAATGATGAAAAAAATTATGACGATGGTGATGTTTCGATGATAATGACGACGATAATGATGATGATGGTGACGTTGTTGATGGTGATGATGATGGTGGTGATGATGACGACCGTGATGACGATGACAAGCGAATGTTAATTAGTATTATTGTCATACTTAATTTACTTTCATACTACGACAAACACTTACTACAACAACCACCATCAATATAACAGAAATAATAATAACAAATAATATAAATAATAATAATAATAATAATTAAATGCGTTTTAAATATCCATGGTAAATATTATTATCACCATTATTATTATATTACAAAATTAATATTCTGTTAAAAAGCAACGTCATCATCATCACATCGTCGTCGTCATCATCGTAACCATCATCATCATCATCATAATCGTCATTATCAATTAATTAAGAAAGCAATCATAATAAGTAAACAGACGATCATCATCATCATCGTTGTCGTCATCATCATCATCATAGTCATCGTCCTCTGCAATAATAACAATTTTGAAATAATAACAACAGTTAATAATAACAGTTTTGAAACTTTAAATTCTATGTCAAGCTGAACAATGGCATCAATTCAACTTGAATATTCTCAAAGAAATGACATTCATTCATTGATATACATGAATGAATGAATGAATGAATAAATGAATGAATGAATGAATGAATGAATGAATGAATGAATGAATGAATGAATGATTGAATGATTGAAAGAAAGAATGAATGAATGATTGAATAAATGAATGAATGAATGATTGAAAAAAAGAATGAATGAATGAATAAATGAATGAAGGAATGAATTGTGAATAAAAATGAATGAATGAAGAAACGAAGAAAAATTAATTGAGGCTTATGTCAAGATGAGAGAACAAATAACTCAGTACAATACATAATAGTGATAAAATATATATGTACATGGAAAACTTCCCAAAGAATTTGAACAAATGAATGAACGAACAATCAAATGGACGAACAAATGAATGAGCGAATGAACGAACTAATGAACGAACGAACGAACGAATAAACAAGTAATCACATGAACGAACAAATGAATGATCGAATGAATGAAAAAATTGAATTGTTGAATGAAAGCGCAAACGAGCTAACTAACAATGAATGAATGACTGAAAGAAAGGTTGAATAAATGAACCAGTGAGAGAGAGTGAGAGGGTGAGAGAGAGATTGTTTGGTTGATTGATAAACTGATTGATTGACACCTGAATATTAGAGGTTAAGTTTAAAAAAATTTGAAATAACGAAAGAGATTGAATGAACGATCAAATGAACAAACAAACAAAAACGAGAGAACGAACAAACGAACGAACGAACGAAAGGAAGAATAAAAAGTTTGTCTATCTAGCCATTCCACAGGCTTTAATAAATTTACAACAAAATCAAGCTGCTCTGTACATAAACAAGATTAATATATTACACAAACATAAACATACACACACACACAAACAAACACACAAAAACACGGCACGTATTAAATAAGGTAAGCAATCAATATATATGTAATGATGACAACCGACAACAATTATAATGATGATTATGACAACACCGGAAAAAGATGATTTAGATGATGACGATTAGGATGAGATGATTAAGATTATGGTGATTAAGATTATGGTGATTAAGATTATGGTGATCAAGATGATGGCAATGATGATGATAAAAGTTAAACATAAAATAGGTAGTTATAAAATAATGCAGAGACACACACACACACAGACACACATACATACAACACATATATATATATATTTATAGTGTAATAAATTTTCTCAGTTTATCGGTTAAATCATAATCAAGCAATACTAACAACAACAACAACAACAACAACAACAACAACAACAACAACAACAACAACAACAACAACAACAACAACAACTATAATAACGAAATATTATGATATAATTAATAGCAATGATTGAATGAATCACAATGAATATAATGCGGTAACAACTAAGTATTTAAAATATTGATCATAATAAAAATAACAATAACAATAATAATTATTATTATTATGAGAATAATATTAATAACAATAATTTACAATCTTGTCTATGCTGACATATACATATGTATAAGTTGGAACATTTTTCGGACAAGAGCTTTTCGATCTGGCGTTTTTACGTATGTATGTATGCGTGTATGTATGTGTATATATACATATATATATATATATATATATATATATATATATATATATATATATATATGTTGGTAATAGACCATAATTTTTACAATATTCTATAAATTCTACAATTTTAGAATTTATAGAATATTGTAAATATATATATATATATATGTAATGTATGTGTGTGTATATATGTATGTATGTTTATATGCATTTTTGTGTGTGTACTTGTTTGTGTGTGTGTGTGTGTGTGTGTGTGTGTGTGTGTGTGTGTGTGTGTGTGTGTGTGTGTGTGTGTGTGTGTTATTTACTATTTCCTCAACTACAATAAGTATGTCACTGAATTGAATGATGACAGGACCGAAGGAAAGAAGATGATCTATAAATCAAAACTATCGATAATTTAATGAAAAGAATGGCCGGTCAAAATGCATTGATTGCTGTTATGAATGAAGGAAGACAAACATCTGTCGCAGAGATAAGGATTGATGCTGGTGATGTATTATGCTGTTAAATAACACAGCAATTAATAAATAAATTAATGTACATGTGTGTATCTGTGTGTGTGTTTGTGTGTGTGTGGTGCGTGCGTGTGTGTGTGTGGTGCGTGCGTACGTGTGTGGTGTAGTGCGTGCGTGTGTGTGTGCGCGTGCGTTCGTTTTTTAAATAGCTACCCCGATGTTGTGTTGTATCGGTTCGTTCGTTAGATAGAGAAGTTAAGTGTTGCGAAACAAGTCAAATTAAATTATCGTTTCGAATCGAGCCGTATCGTATCGTATCGTTTTAAACGCTGTTGCATCGTTTCATATATACGGTATGTACGTAGAAACACGCACAGCGCACGCACACATACTCATACATATAAAATGCGTGTACGTGTATGTTTTTATTCCTCTGACGACGAAAGCGGTGACGTGTTCTTAAGATTCTTCACGCTCGGCCACAGCCAGTGAGAGTGAAGCGAGGACGGTGACGTCACTGGCGACAGTGGCTTCATGGATGAGATTTCCTGAGAGATGACCCTGCTTTGAACTTTGGAGAATTTATTTTTAGAATCCACGTAGGCTGCCCACTTCTTCTTACGCTTCCACAAATCGCTGTAGTCGTCCTCGTCGTTGACGCTGTCGTCGTTGTTGTTGTTGCTGCTGCTGCTGTTGCCGTTCTTGGTGTTGTTGTCAGTGGTGGTGTCGTCGTCGTCGTTGTTGTTTGTGTTGGTGATTAGTATTTTGCCATTGGAAACGTTCTCGAGATTTTTACCATCTTCAGCTCTTCCGTCTTCAAAAACATTATCCTCTTCTTCAACGTTGTGGCCGTTGTTCTTGTCGACCGTGCCGCTGCTGCTGTTGCGGCTGTTGAGTTTCTTAACGTCAGTGCAGATGGTCAGATTCGTGTCTTCGTCATCACTATTAACACCAGCATTACTTTCAATTACTTTGTTGGCGATTTTGTCATCTTCGCCATTACACTCTTCCTCTTTGATGTTATTATTATTATTATTATTATTATTATTATTATTATTATTATTATTAACACTACTACAATCAATCTTGTTAATTATGCAGTTATTACGTTTTTTATAACCACCACTACCGCTACCGCTACCACTGTCACCGAAGTAGATGCTGCAATTTAATTGGGCGATCTGCCGTCCAATAGCAGTAAGGGGCGTCACTGCGTTCGGTATGACGAGATCCGGCTCGTAGTCCCAGTCCCTAATATAGGGCAGGACTTTCATTGGCTGGCCGATTAAAACGCTCGAAGCTGATTGGTTGAAACCTTTGAAGATTAACTCCAATTGCCTGCTGTCCGAATGCCCGAAGATGCTACTGGCCAATGAGGGATTGAGTGATGGGTTGATGTTTGTCTCCTTAACTTTCATGCTTAGGTCGATGACCAAGTCATCATCATCACCACCATCAGCAGCAAGATTATTATTATTATTATTATTATTATCATTGTTATTGTCACCACAATCATCATCGTCATCGCGATGTTTATTATTATTATTATTATTGTTGTTGTTTGAGTATCCGTAGTCGACACCATGGTGGTCGTTTTTGATGTAACAACTCGGGTGAACAAACCTCTTCGACAGCATCAGATTGCTAGGATCGTAATCAAAACCGGCCATCATCATCAAGCTTCTTTTATTATTATTATTAATATTATTTTTATCATTATTATCGCCGATACGAACGTAATCGTCATCAGCACTGACTCCACTACTATTATCATCATCTCTGACCGACTTGTTGTAGACATCGGAATCGTCGTCGTCCTCGTCGTTACTGCTGCTGCTGCTGTTGTTGTTGTTGTTGCTGCTGCTGCTGTTGTTGTTGCTGTTGCTGCTGCCGATGACGTCATCGTCGTAATCGACGTTTTTCAGTTTGGGATACTTGCCGTAGAGAGGTTTAGTTGGCGACGACGACGGTGATAGTAATGATAACGGAGGTGGCAGTGATGATGACGATGACGAAGACAATATGGCGGACGACGGGTGGATGAAATGGCGTATTTCCTCCTCATCATCATCCTCTACGTCATCGTCATCAATTCTGGAGCGCTTAATATAAGCTGGGCCATCATCAATGTTATCATCGTTTGCGAAACTACTACTACTACTACTACCGTAACGGAAGTTATTCTTGTGGCTGTTGTTGTTTGATGGTCTGCTAAGACGTCTGTGACAGTTGTAATTAATGTTGTTGTTGTTGTTGTTGTTGTTGTTGTAGTGGTGGTTTCTTGACGATGTGTATTTACTGATGATGCTGGTGTTACTGTTCCAATGCTTTAGCTCCTCTGTGGGCTTAATACCCCATTTGAATTGAGAAATGCGAGGTTGCTGCTGCTGCTGCTGAAGTTCATTTTGGTGGTTGAACAGGAGAAGCTTTCCCAGCTTCATGACATTCTCCTCCCTCTCTAATAACTCTCTCTCTTTCGCCGCCAACTTTCTCTCCTTTTCCAGCAACAACTGCTGTTGATCCAAATGTTGTTGTTGCTGTTGTTGTTGAATGATCACAGCGTTTTTAATGTTGTTGTAGTTGGTAGTGGTGGTGTGGTGGTCGTTCTTGGCCGCACTGCCACAATCGTTGCTACAGCCACTAAATTTGCGTTTTATAGCAACACTACTGCTGCTACTACTACTAGTAATCCCAACGTTAACATCGACACCATTGTCATAACCGTTGTTGTCGTTGTTGTTTTGTTGGCGTGCTGAAGATGTTGTAGAATTGTTGCTGTTGTTGTTGTTATTGTTGTTGCTGCTGCTGTTGATGTTGCAGGACGGCCATCTTGGATTAACAATGAACGGGATGACGATTCCATGTACTTTTTTGAGGTTGTTGCTGCTGTTGACGTTGCAGCTACTGCTTCCGTCGAAATCTTCGATCAGCTGATGTTGTTGCTGTTGTTGGGAATGTTGTTGCAGATGTTGTTGCTGCTGCACTGTGTTGTTGATGACAAGATGTTCCTCCTCCTTCTTACCAACTACATCTGCTACATCAACTTTGAGATCGCATGCAAAATTCAGATTGTTGATGTTACTCTTGTCTCTGTTGTTGTTGTTGTTGCTGATGATGTTGTTGATGATGTTGTTGTTGATGATGTTGTTGTTGACATTAATGCTGTATTCAACATCATCGGATGTTTCGTCAACTTTGTTTCCGTTGAAATCAACGCTTGAAACGATGGTAGAATTTTGGTTGAATTTCTCGCTGCCTACCAGCGCATCAACCTGCCTCCCATCAAGCACATTGTTGAACGTACTAGGCTGGCTATTCTTGACGTCATCATTGTCAATGTTATTTTTGACAGTTTCGTCTTCAAACTTAATTTCTTTAGCCAAACTGATGTCATTTTCAGATTGTTGTTGTTGTTGTCTCATACTCTGCTGCTGCTGTTGTCGTTGCTGCAGCTGTTGTTGCTGCTGCTGTTGTTCTTTCAGCTGAAGCTCTTGTTGCAAGAATTGTTGCCTGGTTATTGTAAACTGTTTGTTGTTACTTTTCAACGTTGAAACCTCTTGCGGCAGACCATCAGCCTCGCCGCCACCGTCAGGTGAGCCCTGCTTGCCCTGATGATGAAGATGGTGGTGGGGATGGAACTGCAACTGCTTCTGCCACTTCAAATGTTGATGGTGTGGTTGGTGCAGGACAGGCTTTTGCTGAGGGGGAGATTGAGGTATTTGCTGCAAACATGGCAGACCTGAATATAGCTGCTGCTGCTGCTGCTGCTGTTGGGGACGAGGTTGTTGTTGTAATTGTTGTTGTTGTTGAAGATGAAGTTGTTTGTAGAATTCTGGAGATGGATGTGAGAAGGGATGCAAATAAGGTCGTTGTTGTTGATGCTGCTGCTGCTGTTGATGATGCAAATATTGCTGCTGCTGCAAGCGCTGCTGCTGATGCTGCTGAAGTGGTTGTTGTTGTAGGTGGTGTTGAGGAGGTGGAAACTGTTGTGGTTGCAGTAGCAGCTGTTGCTGTTGCAGTTGCTGTTGTTGATGTGGTTGCTGTAGTTGCAGCAGTTGTTGCTGCCTGAGCTGCCTCTTATAGTTCCGGCTGCTGCATTGATGTTCAGCAACGGACGGCTTGTTGTTCTCATTGGTGGCTGCCATGCCGCTGTCGTTGCAGATACTATTAAATTTGCTCTCTCTATCAACAGTGTTGTTGCTGTTGTTGATGGCGCTGCAGTTGTTCTTGATGTCGTTGTTGACGATGTTGTTGATGTTGTTGTGGTGGTGGGGAATATTATCATTATATCTCTTCCCTGAATTACCACTGTTAGCAACGAAATATGCATTGTACATCTCATCGTTGTTGTTGGGCGCGTGGGCTAATGATTTTTTGTAAAGGGCGACATTTCTGTCGACTGTCTTGCTGGCGAGCATGGCATTCCCGCTGACAAATAAGCCGTCGGCTTTCTTCGCACTCTTATTTGTTTCGTCGCTGATGCCACTGCTAATTTCGTGGCTGGTGTGGTAGCTGTTGTGGCCTCCACAGGGTTCATTGACGTCTGTAGCCGGCTCGTCCTTTATTCTGACCAACTGCGTGCGTGTGTGAGAGGAAGCGAATGAAAAGTCGATAAAGCAACAAGTAAGTACTACGTAAGCAAAGAACAAACACAATGTTATGAAACAATAATCACGTAAGCAAAGAACAAAGTAACCAACAAAAAAAAACAAAACAAAACAATAAAATAATTACAACAATTACGTAAACAAAGAACAGACTAATCAACAAAAACAACGATAAAAAAACAATTACGTAACCGAGGGACAGCAAAAACGAAAAACAACTATTACGTAAACAAAGAACAAAGAGAAAAAGATTCACGACGACGACGACGACAACAACAACAACAACAACAAAACTAAAAACA
>NW_008703570.1:12722185-12727818 GCF_000326865.2 Helobdella robusta
CATCATCGTCATCGTCATCATTCTTATAACAATCTTTACCATTTTCACCATCATCATCATCATCGTCATCATTCTTATAACCATCTTCACCACCATCATCATCATCATCATCATCATCCTTATTATTATAACTACTCTTATAACCAACATCATCGTCATCATCACCATTATTATTCTTATAACCATCCTTTATAGCCATCATCGTCGTCATCATCATCGTCATCAAAATATTCACCATCAACTTTTTTTTTTAAAAAAAAAAAACAAAACTTCAACTCCAGCCGCATAATTAATTTATGTGACTTTCAATAAATATAAAAAAATTCGTCGTCGTCGTCATCATCATCATCAGGATTATCATCACAATCATTATCATCATCAACAGCATCATAATCATCATCAAATCGCCGTTGCCTAACAATGCAAATTTATGTCTTCTCCGATAATAATAATAATAGTAAAACGAGCCAGCCAATCGTAATATCGCCCCTCTTTTCACGTCATACCTCGCCCTAAATGTAATTAAATTTATGTAACTAGGTCAAATTATAAATAAATAAATACATATTATATTATAAACATCATCGTCGTCACCATCATCATCGTCTTCTTCATCATCACCACAACGACCATCATCTTTATTATCATTATTATCATTGTGATTATCACTTACTTAATAACTACATAGGTGGGTGCTAACGATCATGAATAATCATGACCGATAGATATATCGCGCGTTTTACGAGTCTGACGAGTCACGGGTAATGGTTAGCCAATAATACCTCTTGCGACTCAAAGGGTCCTTAAACCTTGTAACAACGAGATGTTGTTCTCACCTATTGGTCACGACACCTCAAATTTGCATTTTTTGGTTACAATAATTGAGTTGTGTTATCTTAAACCTTATTCGGCAGGCTACTGACGAGTCTCGTGAGAGACGAAGCGTACGTCTGGCCTATGGCGGGTAATGGTTAGCCAATGATGTGCGTTTCATCTAAAACTTCTAATTATTTTTTAACGAAAATAAAAAAAAAATCAATAATAATAATAATAAGAAGAAAATAATAAAAAGAAGAAATAATAATAATAATTTCCTACTCTATTTTTTGTGTCCTAATCCATTTTTCTCATACCGATCGATCAATCGTTGCCCCTTGCTTGCTTGTTTTTTTGTTTTTATTGTACGATTTTTAAACACATTTACTTTTTTTAAACAGATTTCTTTTTTAAACCTTTTTCACTCGCCTTGATAAATAGAGAGAGGAGAGAGTGAGAGAGACAGAGAGAGAGAGAGAGAGAGAGAGAAAGGAAAAAAGTAAAAGAAAAAACGAAAATAGAGAGAGAGAAGAGATAGAGAGAAAGAGAGATGGAGTAAGGAAGGAGAAAGAATTATTACGTCATGAAATTGTTAATAAAGTTGGTGGCGGGTAGTAAGTTAGCTCAGACAACGACGAATGAACGAACGAACGAACGAACAAAAGAAAGAAAGAACGAAAAAACAAAGTAATAAACAGACAGACAGACAGACAAACAAACAACAGACATATACAAAACATCTAATTGTATTGTTTTCAATCATTTGTAATTTGTAACAAGATGAAATAAAGCAACATTTTTATTTTTGTTGACAACTTTGCTTAAAAATTTTATTTTTGGTGAAAAATTAAAATATTTTCAAAAATAAAAACAATATTATTTTGAATGAATTTGCGAAAAATTTGTTATTTTTCCTCGAAATAAGTGGACAAAAAAGAAGAATTCTTCCCAATTATAAAGACAATGAAAAATTCAATACTAAAAAATTAGAGAGAGAGAGAGAGAGAGAGAGAGAGAGAGAGAGAGAAAGAGAGGGAACATAAAAAAGAGATTGTAGGAGAGAAATCTTAAAATGTCAAAAACAAATAAAATGTTTGCAGATGTTTTCTGTTTTTCGAGGTATTTTTTACTGAAAATTTAAATAACGAAAACCAGAGGGAGAGAGAAAGAGAGAGAAAGGGAGAGAGGGGGGGGAGGAAAAAAGAGGAGAGAAAGAAAAAAAAAAGTAAAAACGTCATATTAAAATAGAAAAACAAAATGAAGAGGGAGAGGAAAATGATAGAGTGGAAAACAGTATATAAAAATGTTTACGGCCGTATTTTTTGGTATATTTTACTGAAAATTTATAATAGGGAAATCAGAGAAAGAAAGAAAGAAAGAGAGAGAGAGAGAGAGAGAGAGAGAGAGAGAGAAGGAGAAAAGAGAGAGAAAGAGAGAAAAAAGAGAGAAAAAGAGAGAGAGAGAAATGAAATGAAAAAGGAGAGTTAGATTAAACAAAATATTTCCAAGAAGATAAAAAAAATTAAAAAGATAAGAAAAAGTATTTGCGGTGACATTTTACTAAAAATTAAATAAGGAAGAGAGAGAGAGGGAGAGAGAGAGAGAGACAAAGACAGACAGACAGAGAAAAAAAGTCAAACAACGACAGATTAAATAAAATGTTCGAAGTTGTATTAGTATTAAAAATTTAACTTTCTTGAAAATTTCAAAGCCGTAATTTTTCATCATCATCGTCGTCATCATCCCCTCATTAACACAACCACCATGATCACAATCATCATCCCATAATCCCATCATCATCATCATCGTCGTCACATCATCCTCTTGTCATTCATTCAGCTAGTAACATGGGCCATCCACGAGGAAGTTGACGCATTAGAGCAGTTAGCAAGTGACAAATATAAAACAAACAAACAAAGGAGAAAAATTGTTTTTTTTTTTTTCAAGAACGAACGTCATAATTCTATTCCAATCATCACCATCACTATCATCGTCATCATCATCATCGTAACCACAACCACCACACCATCATCATCATAACCTGTTTTCCATCGCCAATGCATTTCACCGGCTTCATACTAGCAACGGCAGCTGCAGCAGTAGTAGTAGTAGTCGAGCGACCGTATTTGTCCTTTTTATCAATACCACTTCCAGAATTATTATTATTATTTTCGTTATTATTTTTCTTATTTTTCAGACTGTTCCGTAACTTTTCCAGCCTCTTCCTCTTTACGGACGACGGAATCATCATCATCAACTTCTTGACGCCGCCCGCCCTTTGCGCTGAATAATAATAATAATAATAAATAATAATAAATAAAAATTGTCATCATTGCTTCTTAAAAGCAGCTTTGTGTACTGTTATTACTGTCTTTATAAGGGTAACTTGTTGAACCAGGTTTATTTGAAAACACAAGAATAATAATAATAATAATAACAATAACAAACACAGTTATTATTATTTATTTATTTATTATATTGACGGTAGGTAATAAGAAAATCATAAATTTCGTTAAGGTTCCATATGCGTGCATGTAGCACATTGGAAGCTGTTCATTGAACGAATGCATCTACCATGGTCATATCATTATCATTATTATTATTGTTAATAATTATTATATTATTATTATTATTATTATTATTATTATGTGTAGTAGTAGTAATAGTAGTTGCCGTAGCAGTAGCGTCAGTAGCGACAGCAGCAGCAGCAAAATAAGTTAAAGTTGATGTTAGTATATGTTTGTTTGGTTGTTTACTTGTTTGTGTGTGTGTGTGTGTGTGTGTGTGTGTGTGTGTGTGTGTGTGTGTGTGTGTGTGTGTGTGTGTGTGTGTTTAAATATGTACACGTATATATTCAAATTCAAAATTCAAATACATGTTGATGATAAAAAACCTTGTGTGCCAACAAATTAGGATGTCCAAATTCATTCATTCATCCATCAATCATTCATTCATTCGTTCATTCATTCATTCATTCGTTCATTCATTCATTCATTCATTCATTCGTTCATCCATTCGTTCAATCAATCGAACAATTAATCAAAAAATGAAAATTTGTCTTAATGAATGTGTTCATTTACAACAATTTGCTACAATTACATTGCTAATGGTTCAACTATTACTATATATCATTAAAATAATGATGTACATGTATGTGTGTGTGTATGTATGTGCATGTATGTGTGTGTGTGTGTATGTGTGTGTGTCTCTCGATATGCGTGTAATAAAAAACAAGACGAAATGCATGCTTCTATGTATGTGGTCTCTTAATCAATCCTACTTTTTAATCTCTCGCCTATCTCTCTCTCTCTCTCTTTCTCTCTCTCTCTCTCTCCCTCTCTCTCTATCTTCTTACATTGTAATATATGTAATTTACTTATGTAATATTAATAAAGCATAAACATATGAATACAGGCACGACATAAATAAAGTTATACGTATAATACAAACACGCACGCACGCACGCACGCACGCACCCACACACAGACAGACACAAACACAGACGCTCACACAGACAGACACAAACACACACACACGCACACACAGACAGACAGACAGACACAAACACACCAAGACGTACAACGATTAATATTTACGGTTCTTAAGCCATTCATTTATTAAGATAAATCGAGTAAAATTATTATTTTTATTAGTTGTAGTAGTAGTCGTTGCAGTAGTAGCGGCTGTAAAAAAAAAAGACAGCAGCAGCGGTAGCTGCAGTAGCAGTTGATGACGTCAACGATTATGTCAACCAAGACGGACAGAGATGACAAACGGAGTTTATAGAAAGTTAAAAACCAAACGAACCACAGAGGAAAACATGGCATTAAACAAGAAGCGACATGGCCAAAAAACGCATTAAAAACCCGCCAAAGACACGTGATTAACTTTCTCAAAAAAGTAACCAATAATATTTTTTTGTCCATTTTGAACTAAAAAAATACGACCGCACATGGCTTTTAATGTTAGCGTGAGTACTAGGATGGAGATCATGATGACGACGACGACAATGACGATGACCACGATAGCAACTGCAGTAACTACAAAAGTTGTGGCAGCAGCAGCAGCAGCAGTAGTAGTAGTAGTAGCAGCAGTAGAAGCAGACTCAATAGTAAAAAAAAGTATATATAGTAGTAGCAGCAACATCTCTGTAGTAGTAGTAGTAGTAGTTGTTGTAGTAGTAATAGTAGTAGTAGTGGTGGTAGTAGTAGTAGTAGTGGTAGCAGCAGCAGCAGTAGCAGTATTAGTAGTAGTGGTAATTTTTCTTGGTGAATAATTAAAATAGGTAAACAATTTAATTTGGAAAATTTCTCGGAAGCACTTACTCCTTACCCAGAATTCAACAATGTCGTCATTGTTTTTCCAAATTCTGTTATATTATTATTGTTGTTATTATTGTTGTTTTATTGTTGTTGTTGTTTTATTATTATGATTGCTATTAACAGTGTCATTACAGTAATTCTTATTCTGTTCGACTTAAGTTCAATTTCTACTTTTTTGTTGATCTCTTCACTTCTCTATTGCAATTGCCATTTTGTCAACGTCTGTTATCGTTATAATAATAATAATAATAAAAATAATAATAATAATTATTATTATTATTGTTGTTGTTGTTATAATTCTTATAATAATAATAATTATTATTATTATTATTATCTTCACCTATTTTTTTTCATCACCGAAATTCCTCATCAGGTCTTTCTAATTTGTTCACTCCACTCTATCTAGATTAACAAGGCGAACCACGCAAGCATTGTGACAGCAAAAACAATGACCACAACAACAACAACAATAATAACAGTAATAATAATATTGTT
>NW_008703570.1:12738290-12741457 GCF_000326865.2 Helobdella robusta
ACCATCATCATCATCTTTTCATCATTCTCATCATGTCATTTTAACTTAATCACTATCAGCATCGTCTTCGTCGTCATCATCATCATCCTTCATCATCATTACCATCATTCATTATCATCATCCTCATCATCACAAACTATTACCGCTATCACCATCACATCTTTTTTATCGTGACATCAACAACATCATTATTATCATCATCAAAGACAGGAAAACCACCACAACCACCACCACCACCACAGCAGCAGCAACAACAACAACAGCAATAATAATAACATTAATAACATCAATAATAATAAATAAACAAATGAATAAAAACAATAATAATAAATGACGGAATTAACTTACCAGAAAGACACTGCTATGTTCAACTGACCAGGACTTCTTCGACCTATGTTTCCATGGAATCTCAAGTTGAAATAGTTATTGAGAATAACTAATTATGAATAAACATTTATAAATGTATGTGTGTGTGTGTGTGTGTTTGTGTGTGTTTGTTTGTAAATGTGAATATTTGTGTGTGTTTGTTTGTTTGTTTATATATGTGAATATTTGTGTGTGTTTGTTTGTTTATATATGTGAATATTTACGCATGTATGTATGATTGTAGAAGATGTAGATACATTTATGTACGGTCATGAATATGCTATGGGATGTGTACGTGTGTATGTTTGTTTGTTTGTTAGCTTGTATGTTTGTGTATGTATATATATATGCGTGTATGAAATATTTCTGAGCTGAATAAATTGCTCTATTTATTGTTAACTGTCTGCAATTAAATTTATAAAAATATTATTATTATTTATAATTAATTTTAAAGTATTCGTACATTCATTCATTCATTCGTCAGTTCATTCATTCATTCATTCATTCGTTAGTTCATTCATTCGTTCGTTCATGAATAAAGAAGTGAAAAAAAATCTATAATAACATATGATACTATTAAAATCATTATATCAAATTATATTGACGTTAATATTTCGGAAAACAAGCAGAAACCAAAAACCTTGAATATGAGCTGTTTCTGGTCGAGCCATTCGAGCCCGTGGACCACCTGAGACTCGATGAGGTTCTCGAGCCAGGGTCTCAGAAGCACCCTCTCCCTCTTACCGTCATCTTCATAATCATCTAAGCTTGAGTCTTCGTCATTGTTGTTGTTGTGATGATGATGCTGTTGTTGTTGTTGATGTTGCTGTTGGTGATGGTACTGATGGTGGTGACGAGGACGCGTGTTGTGTATGGTTACATTGTTGTTGTTGTTGATGATGCTGTTGTTGTTGTTGTCGTTATTGTTGTTATTGTTGTTGTTGACATTATAACTGCTAATGCTGTTGTTTATATTGTTGATTGTGCTGCTGATGCTATATTTGTTGATGTTGTTTGTAGTAGTAGTAGTAGTGGTAGTAGCGCTAGCAGCAGTAGCAGTGTGTGTGTGGCTGTTGTCGTCACTGTAAGTGACATTAATACTAGACTTGCTATTGATAGCATTGTTGATGTTGTTGAAGCAACCATTATTGTTTTTGTTGTTTTGGTTGCTGTTGCTGTTTGCGCTGGCAAAACTATTACTACTATGAAAATCGTAGGATAGCTTTGATATCATCATCTTGATGCAGGTATCATTATAGAAATCATTTCTTGCTTATTTTTTTTTATGGTACGTCTATCTATTCAACAAAAATCTGTTTATGAAATGTTCAATAGTAATTAGTTGAACATAATTATACATCCATTATAATTATACATATTATACACAAGAGAAATTTAAAATATAATTCATTTTTGGCGTGTGTCTGGGTGTTGTCCGATTATATTTCTGAGGAATTCTAATGAGAAAACAACGATGAAAAGATTAAGAATTGAAAAAAAAGTGATTTCTTTTATAGGGTTTCTTTTTTAGGATTGATCTTTTTAAAAGAGAGTGAGAGAATGACATTTGCAATGGTTTTCTGGTTTTCATTAAATGAAATGTCAAAAGCTCGAAATGACTTTCGCATTCATTAATATATATAACATGGAAGCATTTACGTTGCATATGTGTATGTCGATTTTTTAGGTTCTTTTTTAAGTTTTTCCAACTCTTTTCTCCTGTATTTTCATGATAAAATGATACGAGCTTAAGTATAGGCCCAGTGAAAAGGCATTGACAACAAATCTTCGATATTTTATACTTTGGCCTTTTTTCTGTCTTCCCTCTCTCTCTCTCCCTCTCTCTCTCTCTCTCCCTCTCTCTCTCCCTATCTCTCTCCCTCTCTCTCCCTCTCTCTCTCATTTTCTCACTTTCATATACTCGCTCTCTCGCCCTCTCTCTTCCTCTCTCTGTATTTCGGTCTCTTGCTTATATCAACTTTTAATAATTTTTTGTTCCTGACTCATACTCATCTTACTTTTTCAATATTTATATTTTCTGCATACACTCGCTTTCTCTCTCTCTCCCTCTCTCTCTATATTTCTATTTTATTTTTATTGTTCTTTCTTTGCTTTCTCTTTCTCACGTTCCCACTTAATTTTTTCAAGTCAGTTACCTTATCAATAATATATATTTTCTATCTTTCACACACACACTCTCCCCCCTTTCTCTTAATCTGTCACTACTTCTGTCACTTTACCTCTCTCTTTCTCTCTCCATTTATTTCTCTCACTCTATTTTTATCTCCTTATCTCTCTTATTTCTCTCTCACTTTCTAGCAGACTCGAGACGAAAGTAGTAGTGAAAAATACTGCGCAGCAGAATGATGTATACCACTCGTGCAGTCAGTCAGACATACATGCATACATACATACCTACATACATACCTACATACATACATACCTACATACATACATACATACATACATACATACATACATACTTGTTGTTCTGGCACACATCACACACACACACTGACACAACAAACATCATTGCATTACATAACTACATTACATACATACATCCAGGCACAAGATTACTGTCATGTTATTCTGGATGAATGATAGATTGTTGATGCTTCTAATTCAAGCCAATGTTTGTTCTGTCCGTCTAACTGTTTGCATGTCTGACTGTGTATCTATGTCTGTATGTATGTCTGTATGTAGGTATGTATGTAGGTATGTATGTATGTATGTATGTATGTCTGTATGTATGTATGTATGCATGCATGCATGCATGCATGCATGCATGCATGCATGCA
>NW_008703570.1:12741630-12761196 GCF_000326865.2 Helobdella robusta
AAATATATCCATGTGGTTGAAACCAGAATTTTAAAAAGTAGAAATTTAAATTTAACCTATGACCCTTTAATATTTTGACACTGAGTATTGAAGTATAATAATATTAAAAATATGAATGTATGTATGTTTGTATGCGTGTGTGTGTGTATGTATGAATATGTATATATGTACATATGATTCAGTAACTGTTAAATTTGCATAATTTGCATAGTTTACTCCTGTTGTGATAATTTTGTCTGCCTCATTTTGGCGCCCCCTCCCCCTAGCTATGCCTCTGAATTTCATTTTACGGATTGTAATTTTTTTTCATATTAGAATCAGAATTTTCACATATTTGCACATTATTTCAGTGAAATTTCACACTAAATTCAGTTTTTTTACTAATCTACACATTAATTTTTAATGCATTCGTAACTTAATGAGTGTTAGTTTGTGAAAAATTTCGTGTATATCATCATTGGTATATCATTAAGTTTATAAATTGTAGCAGATGGAACTCACACAGGCATGGGTATGATTAATTTAAAATAAGGTTTCATTGAGCATTAATTAATTAATTAATTAATTAATTAGAATAATTAAATACATATAACCATAACCTATCTATATTATTAAACCAATCAATTATAAGATACAATTATAATATGGCGCTACGATTATATTATAAGTACAACTGACAAAGACATCTATAGCAGAAGTAGTGCTATGACATATGCCAAATAAATAAATAAAAATGAAATAGATTTACCATCTATCACTAATCCCTAATTAACCTGATTTAAAAAACATTGCATCAGACAGTGAGATTTCAGATTTGAGATGTGTTGATAACATGTAAATTTTAAAGTTTTTTAGAGTTATACTTATGTATAGTTTACCAATAATTAATAATAAATAAATTTCTCCAGAAAATATTTAATTAAATATATAGTATAGTTTAGTTTAGTAAACTAAATTTAAGTATTTATTTATATAAATTTATAAAATAAATACTTTGTTTCTATTATATTTATAATTACAATATTTATTCACTTTTACAAAGAATAATTTCTACTATTTTACAAATTTACTAGTTTTGCGATTTTAAATTAAATAATAAGATTACTATACAACACATACACTATCTACAATACACTACTATACAGTTAATTCTTAAATTAAAATGTTAAATAATAATTTGGATTTAATTTTAATACTTTATTTAATTAATCAATTAATTAATCAAATTCTCTAATTAAAATGTCTCTACTAACGAATCTAATCTAATCTAATCTCTTCTTCTAATCTAATCTAATGCTAATTGTAATATTATAATAATTAATATTTAATATTGAATATTCAATATTGTATTGTATTCTAACCTCAATAAGTTTTTCCTTTCAGAGATTTTTTTAAACGTCAAAAAATTTAGAATTTTAAACAAATAAATAACTAAATAATAATAATAGTATTAAATCGAATAAATTTATTTAAAGAACGAAAGAAAAAAATGAAAAAAAAAACACGAGAAATCCACTTTCGACTCGACGGGCATCTACTTGCTGGGTTTTTTGGCTTTCATTTTAAAATAAAACCAAAAAACCAAAAATACAAACTCATATACATAAACTTATCAGTTCTGTGCATCTGAAAATATACATACATACATATATACAAACATACAAGCAGACAAACAAACAAACAAGCACATATCTATATATACAGACATACAAACATACAGAAAAACATTTGCCAAGTACAAAAGCAAACGCTATATTATATATTAAAACATATACCAGCGTGCATACATAAAAACACATAAATACAAACATACAAACGTAAAATATACATACAAACGCAAACACACACACATATACATACAAACTCACAAACAAACATACATACAAACTCACAAACAAACATACATACAAACTCACAAACATACATACAAACTCACAAACATACACACAAAATCATACATTTATTCAGTATCTGTCTATAATTATCAAATAGACGAATTTAAGTTACTAAACTACTAATTATACTACCATATTACAATTTCACATTATACTTCTAAACATCGCTAACTAATGCTACTAAATTACTTTCCCTAGAAATACTGAATTCTTTCTTTTCAAATAAATCATCGAAGTTCGAAAACAAAAAAAAAGCATCTCTAACCTTTCACAAATGTCAACTTTCCTTTAGATCACTCTACCAATAAATACATCATTTTATATGCTCATACGAGTTGCATAATGTTACATTCTATTTTATAAATAATATATGTATTATATATATGTATATATACATTTGTGAATACGTTTATATATATATATATATTTATTTATTTATATATTTATATGAGCGTGTATTTAGGATCACATATTTTGTGAAATATAAATTATATGCATCACTCACTTCACCGTGTAGCTACATAACTATTGGTTCGTATGAATTTAATGTATGTATGTATGTATGTGTGTATGTGTGTGGGAATGTATGAGCGAGCCTGTGGTTAAAAACAAAAGCTATAAAAACAATCATTTCGCCCCTGCTCAACAGTTTATATTAATGTCTGGGGTCTGGCACAGAAAGGCACTTAGCAGTATTCTCTAAAATACTTTTGAATTATACTTTTGCAACATCAACAATATATTTTGTTTTATATAAATTTGGATCTCCGGATTTATTAACTATTTTAGTACCTATGTTATCAAAAAATGTCGTATTGTCGTCGAGATTCTTGTAATTAGCGTTCTTAAAATCGGCAGCTTTCACTGCAGCAGAACATGAAGCTCCATAGACGCGTTATTGATGTACCTCTCGGCCAATGTATGAGAGGACGTCACCACATTCCAGGATAAACAGCAACCATGGTACCAGGGCACCAAGGTGAAACCGTCTAGCCTTTGATTACCTTCAGATAGTTAGCCTGCTGGTTTTTTTAATGGCAGTGTATCTGCCATTAAAAATACAATCTACATATGTAATCATTCATGGCAGAATGCCTTAATCATTCATGTCTACTTGAGCCCATCTTACATGATAGGCCATGGTGGCCCAGTTGAGAAACATCGGCTCCATACAAGCATCTTTAACTCGACGCTACCAGCAACCCAAGTCTCAAGCATAGAAGCATTGTCAAGCTTTGTAAAACATGCCGTACTGGGAATAGCCCTTAGCCAAGCAGAACCCAATTCACTTCTGACAGTCATCAATCTGGCTTTATTTATGTATGTATGTATGTATATGTGTGTATGTTTGTACGTATACATATTTGCTTGTATGTATGTATGTGTAGATAGCTAAGTCATTTATATGTATATAGTAGAATTTTTCACTTTCATTCATATCTAGGAAATGTTTATATTTATGTATATATTATATATATATGTGTGTGTGTGTATGTGAATGTGTGTGTGTGTATAATTATATATACATATATATGTATACATACACATACCTATTATAAATGAACAAATATTAATTTTGTTATCCGATTGTACATTTATTTTACGTCACCAGAGCGTTTTTTGAGACGTGCTTTTGAAATCGTTGTCTTAAATCTTAAATGCGTGTTTTGTATTGTACATGCGTGCATACGAGACACACACACACTCACACACACTCACACACAAAACCAAACCCAAACAAATTTATCGGCATTCCATCTAATCGTATTACAAATTATTATTTAATACACCTCCTCTACACTTTACAACCAACATTATATTATATAAAACTCTTCATTTATTCATTCGTTTAATTATTCATTTGGCTGCCTATATCATATACATATTTACTGAAAAGTTTCCTTAACTGTACAAGAACTTCGTCCTGAATAAACGAGAGAGTTATTTTTTAATTTTGACCTGATTCGTAGCTAAGCCCAGGATGTTGAACCAACCACTATGCCGTTGTATAAACCGCTTCTATATTTACGACGATCAGAACGAAGGCATGTGCGTACGTGCTTATTTAAGTACGCACTTGACTCTCTGTGTGTGTGTGTCTGTGTGTGTGCGTGTGTGTATACGTCACGTGCGTGTTTGTAAGGTTGCGTGTTTGTAAGGTTACGTGTTTGTAAGGTTACGTGTAAGTAGATATACGTAATGTTTAAGCACGTGCTCTGCATGTATGCACATCCTTATAATAAGATGAGTTTCTGTGCGTACCTATGTTTGAATGAATGCGTGTATGTATATATGTATGCGTGTATGTATGTATGTGTTTGTGTGCGCGTATGTATCTGTCCGTGACTACACAAATCACGTGAGCATTATTTACTCATCAATAGTAATAAATATTTGCATAATAATTTTCTGTACAAACCTCTCACTCACCAACGGAGTGTACGAGTGTGATCGTTAAACTTAAGGTACGCTCGTGAAAATATAGTAGCGTATATACAGGGCCGCAAACGTAACGATAGATGCATGCTTATACGCGAGTGTGTATATTGTGAAGAGCCGAATTATGCATGATTATGCTCTTCAGATGTTTAGAGAAAGAGAGAGAGAGAAGAGAGAGTGTGTGTGTACGTGTCTAAATGCATTGTACGTGTCTAAATGCATTTGACCAAAAGTTTGTATAAATATATAACACTTACAAAAAGAGCGAAACAAGGTTAGCTGCGTACACACGCACGAGTGTTTGCGTGTTTTTATTTTTGCGGCGAATCATTATGCATGCATGTAAGTAGGGCATAGTATAAAAAACCCTAGGTATGTATTTTATTTATGTTTTGGTGCACGTGTGTATGCGTGTATGTATGTGTGCATGTATGTACGTACCTGCTTAATATGCACGTATTCGTATACATTGTTTTTATTCGACGGAAGAATAAAGTGGTCATTAAATTGGTGGCACGATGTGAAAAAGTCAGTTAGTGCGGTGACAGTTATTGCATCACATTTCTATCGCATTAAGAGTTTCTGCTCGTGTGGCAGACTTATAATAGGAAGCAGGCACTTTGGAGAATTCCACGCATCCTCTCCAGTTGAGTTCAACGCTTTTGTGTTCTTATTTTTTTTGAAAGCTCCGATCAATTTGAGATTTTTGTTGGCTCATCCAAAAACCATTTAATTCGAATTCGTGCTCTAATGCTAACGACAACATTTATTATTTATAGATTGCGTGTGTATATTCTGTGCGTGCGTGTGTGCGTGTATTTATGTACAGATGAAGTGAAACAACACTTGACAGGATTGAACAACATTTTTGACTAATAACACAATACAATACATTTAAATGAATACGTGTCAGTATGCATTAACCATAAACAGTAGAATTTTGATTCGTTCACTTCGATTTATTTTAATTAAAAGATAACACCGAAAAAAAACAAAGCCCAGTTAATAAATTAACGAATAACTTAGAAATTTCAGAACTGTTAATAATTGTGTTGCGCATCTGTCAGTGATTTCAACATATGGAACTTCAAAAAATGAGAAAAACTGAAGTGTTTAATTACAGCATGAATCGACCATTCACACAAAAAATTGAAAATTTAAATTTAAAGAGCGCTCTCTTCATTCAGAAGTCGATAACCCTGCCCTTCCTCTCCCAATCACCGTACCTCGTCGGCTCGGGACCTCTTGGGCCCCCTATCTCTCCCGTAAGTGGGTTCTTCGCGTCCGGAAATGGAGAATAAGGATCGTTGACGATTTTGGGTTCCATCTCTTCATTTTTGCTCTCCCATTTATCGTCCAGACAGCCGACCGGCGTCTTGGCTTTTCTCAGTTTCTGAGTTTTGCCATGGACGTCCGCATCGTCGGATCCACTTCCGCTGTTAGTTGTGGAGGACTTGAAACGCCTGGAAGTTTCGTTAGCCACCGGAGTGATGGCTTTTGCTGCATCTGAAAATTAAAAATGCCCTATTTTAATATGCACTGTTATGAATGACGATCCTGTTCGTTGTATAATAGTAAGCTTAATTGCCTGGACTTTCATTACCTGTGTATGTGGCACACATTATATAAGTATGCGTGCGTGCGTTTATGTATATATATGTATGTGTGTATGTGTATATAAATATATGTGTGTGCGCGCGCGCGTGTGTATATATATCTACTTACAAATTCACATAAAGCACTAGATCTAGATGTTTTTAGTTAAGGTTAGGAACGAAGAAAAAGTCATTAAATTATAATTTATGTATGCATCTGTGCCAGCTAATGAGCACTTGTTCTATGGGCGGTGATCATCGTAAAAAAAGGTTAACATTAATCTCTAGTTTCAAATGTGGCTTGTATGTGCAGTTGGGCTGGGTATGTTTGGCCTGAAAAATGTTTTTTATTTTTTTTTAGAAAATGTTGTTTAGTGGAAGGTGCGTTTAATGGAGGTTTTTTTTTGTGGGATTCTACATACACGCCACCACACCCCCACACACACACACACATGCCACCACACACACAAACATAGATAATGAGAGAGGAATAGGAAAAAAATCTACATAAACATATGGATAGGTATGTAAACAAGTATGCACATTTTTTGATCATGGTTTATTTTATCTGTTTACATAAGCACATGCACACATAAACAAACATACACGTACGAACACACACACACACACACACACATATATATATAATAAGGGCCTTCACAGTGGTTTTTATATGTGGCTTAACTCTGGTCTCCATAAATTTTTTGATCTAAAAATTAAACTAAAGAGCAATTATTATGAATAAGTGAAAATATTAAAATCAAACTTATATTGAGGTTAATGCCTTATGAACATCTGCCAAAATTAACCTTAAAGTTGGCTGTGTGTGTGTATGTGTGTTTATGTGTGGCTGTGTGTAAGGCCGTGTGTGTGTGTGTGTGTGTGTGTGTGCATTGTTCAGTGTAACATCATTGAATGCCAAGCTATGATGAATGACTCTATGTAATACACATGCCTTAAACATTGGAACTAAATTATTTAATAATAATAACAGTAATAACAAAAATTATAATAATAATAATAATAATAAGACAAATTGACAGAAATGACAATGAAAAGCAACATTAATAATAAAAAGGTCAATATAATACTTCATAAACAAAGTATGATTAAGCTGAAATTTTTTTTTCTGATCAATAGTTAAGTAAGTTACTAGGGTAGGTAGGTAAAGGTAAGAAAGATAACTTAATTAGGAAAACAAGCTATATTTAGGCAGACGACAATCTGTTAAAATAAAATATGATTACGTCCTATTTAAATTAATTAAAAGGATCAATAATAAATAAATAAAATAATAGTAAGATAGGGAAGAGTAGTATGTAATAACGAATTACAGGTTACATGAGTTACACTAAGATTAATGATTAATGATAAAAATAAATTAAATGAAAAAGTGATTGCATATGATTGCACACACACACACACACACACACACACACACACACACACACACACACACACACACACACATACACACACATACACACACAAACACACACACACACACACTTATTTTATTCCTAGTCAGTGCAGGGCCAACAGATTAGCAATTAATGATTTTTAGATTATCATTATATGATTATTTTATTATTAAAATTGAAAAATAATATTTTATTATTAAAAATTTTAAAAAATATAAAAACAGAAACACTCTCTAATCTAATCTAAGTCTAACTAACAGCTAACTCTACTTCTACTCTAACTAAACTACTAAAGTCTCTCTCTAACTAAAGCTAAACTTAAATACTTAACTTCTAAACAGGACTAAAAAAAATAAAATTTTAGGATATAAAATACATATTAATAGATTTAAAAAAAACACAAATTTATACTCTGATAAGTGGAAACCGTCGTAACGCGACGAAACAAAAACGACATTTTAAGCAATTTATTTAGCATTTAATTAAAAAATTTGACCTACACAAAAAACGAAAAGTTAATTTTTATTTAAAATAAGGATGAGCTAATATTTGAAAAAAATCTAATTTATTTATTAGTATGGTATAAGCCCTAGTATAGTTGATATGGAATATGAGATTCTAAGATTCCACACCACACGACGTACCGTAATACACACCACACGACGTACCGTAATACACACCACACGACGTACAGACACCACACGATGTATACACACACCACTCCACATATTCACATTTTGTATGCACGCCAGTCTTAGAGTTTGGAGCGGACTGCATTCAAACCAGGCCACATGACATTTCTACCGTTTGAGCTAACTGGTGAAACAACATATTATCATGACTAACTTCTATTTGTGTTTGTTCTACGAAGCATCAAATTTTGAATATCTCAAATTACATAATTTTTCAATTTTTTTAAAATTTTCAACAAATTTTTGAAAATTTTTTTAATAAAAAATAGGGCTGGACTAACGTATAGTGAAAACTTAATGATTGAATGAATTATGAATTAATGAACAAAGTAATGAGTTGATGTATGGATGTATGGATGGATGAATGCATGGATGGATGGATGAATGGATGGATGAATAGATGGATGAATATTTATTGTGTATGTGTGCATTTGAATAATACTTAATAATATAATATGGCACGCATAGAAATTCTGACCTCACAACGGAGAGTAGGCACATTTATTAAGCAGAAAATTTGATACTTCAAACAATTAGAAAGCACTAAATTAACGAATAACGGACTATCCATGAAGAAAGTCACGCTTCAAAGTCTTTTCTTGACCCCACCTCTAACCCTGCCAGATAGGGTCACAAATTTTTTGTGACCTCCTCGTTCCTCAGAACGTGGCACACCCTTCATAGACAGCCCACTAAAATTTTAAAATTAAAACGAACAAAAAAAACGCTATATAATTACGAATATGCAATTCAGAAATGACAAAGAATTTCGTAAATTAAATATAAACAATTTTATTTGATCATAAAAAAAACACAAAAGAAAACACACCCATGACGTCATGCATAAAAATAACAATAAAAATGTAACGGGGATGATGACGTAATACATATAAAAATAATATTAACAACAAAAATAATAATTTTTCTAATTATAACTATAATTATCGTGAAAATAATTAAAAAACATGATGAAGATTGTAGAGCAGAAAAGATTATGAATAGGATATGACAAAAATGATGAGTATGATGATAATATATAAGAGAAATGATGAGGATGATAATGACGATGATGATAATGACGATGACGAAGATCGCGAAAAAAATGTGGCTAACATCCAAAATAATATATGCAGCTGTGTCGATATACAAATAAAAAACATTGTATATATAAATAAATAAATAAATATATATATATATATATATATATATATATATATATATATACATACGCACATGTATATGTATATGTAATTAATACAATTTAAAAACATTTAAAAACGGTAAAACAAACATAAAAATAACTTATATTCTATGTATGTATGTATGTATGTTAGTTTGTTTGTATGTATGTATGCGTGTATGTATGTATGTTTGTTTGTTTGTATGTATGTATTTAAGTATGTATATTTTGTCGTTTAAATTTTAAGAGCAAATAACAAGGTATAGGACGTTGTGAGGATGATAATGCTACTACTACTACTACTACTACTACTACTACTACTACTACTACTACTACTACTACTACTACTAATAATAATAATAATAATAATAATAATAATAATAATAACAACAACAACAATAATAATAATAATAATAATAATATTAGAAATAATAGAAGAATGATGGCGATGATGATGATGACGATGAAGATGATGTTGACGATTCGAAAATAGGGTCACGTTAACATTTATATATTTAAATATTTTTTGAAGAGCTACATTTAAATTACATTTAATATTTCGCATTACCTAATCTACATTTGTGATAAATGATAGAGTATCATTTAGTTCTGATAGCAATTGATATAGTATCATTCAGTTCTGATAGCAAATGATACGGTATCATTTGCTTTAATTTGGTTTTAAAATTGGTAAGAAAATTATTAAAACCTGAGTTTATTTAAGGAATTATTAGTTATTATGATTATTATTGATGCCGTGAGCTTTCTAATTGGTCTTATTTAACCTATATTTTCCTGTTTGTATATGTATCAACTTATTTGTTTGTGTGTTTGTTTGTTTGTGTGTTTATTTGTTTGTTCTTGTGTTTGTTCATTCGTTTGTTCATTCGTTCAGTTATATTTTCATTTTTATTCATTCAATCATCCAATAATTCATTTATATTTATTCATTCATTCATTCATTTGTTCATCTATTATTCATCCATCCATCCATCCATCCACCCACCCATCCATCCATCCATCCATTCATTCATCCTACCATCCATCCACCCATCCATCCATCCATCCATCCACCCACCCATCCATCCACCCACCCATCCATCCATTCATCCATCCATCCATCCATCCATCCATCCATCCACCCACCCACCCATCCATCCATCCATCCATCCATCCATCCATTCATCCATCCATCCATCCATCCATCCATTCATCCATCCACCCACCCATCCATCCATCCATCCATCCATCCATCCACCCACCCACCCATCCATCCACTCACCCATCCATCCATCCATCCATCCATCCATCCATCCATCCACCCACCCACCCATCCATCTATCCATACATCCATCCATCCATCCATCCATCCATTCATCCATCCATCCATCCACCCATCCATCCATCCATTCATTCGTTCGTCGAACTTTCCATCCATCACTTCACAGGCATTCATTTAAAGTAATGCGACTGTGGACGCTGTTGTGGCTGTAGTTTGGATTTCCTGACATTGAGATGTGGCTCACGCCTGTGAACGTTGCTAAAACTACCTGGCCGTAACAACGTTGTAAAAGTTGGCAACAGTTTCGTTGATGACGTAAACGGAGGTGACGATGACGTATCAAACTCGTAAAGTTTTCGAATTTTAGGCACGTTTGTGGTCGTTGCGGTTGCTGTGGTTGTTGGTGGTTGCGACGAGAGTGGTCGTTGTGGCTGTGGTGAAGTTGGGAAAGATCTATAGGTCGGCGTTGAGGCAGTTGGTGACGGTAGGATTATGTGGATTGATGGTAGTGTTGCTGATGTGGTCGTTGTTAATGTTGTTGATGTGATTGATCGTGGATGCAGTGGGGCGATGTATGTTTTTTGTAGCTGTGGCTGTTGCTGCTGCTGTCTCGGCGACAACTGTTGCGAATATTGTATCTGAGTTGAGTATGCAAACGTTTGACGAACTGACCCATGTTGTTGTTGTTGCTGCTGCAGTTGTTGTTGCTGTACTTGTTGTTGTTGTTGTAATTGTTGTTGTTGTTGTAATTGTTGTTGTAAATGTTGTTGTTGTTGTAAATGTTGTTGTTGTTGTAAATGTTGTTGTTGTTGTAATTGTTGCTGCTGCTGAAGAGCTGCTTGAATTTGTTGTTGTGTTTTATTATCTTGTTGTGTTGGTTGTTGGCCTATTTCATAAGAGGCTGGTGGACATGGATGCTCTGGATCGTGAGTAGTTGAGTGTGGTATGCTTATCGACGGTATTGTGGTATCGAGTATAATTCTACCGATGTCTACCTCGGCTGAGTCTTTAATTTTTTTTTTTCTCGGCAGGCTAAAACGAGGAGATACAATTGTTTCTACATCTTCTGGATGTTGTTGTTGTTGTTGTTGTTGCTGCTGCTGTTGCTGTTGTTGTTGTTGCTGTTTCAATCGTTGCCGATGTTGCTGCTGCTGCAACCACCGCCTACCCTCATCTTCAACATCAGCAGCAACAACAAAACCACTACCGACCACAGCCTCACCACTGCCAACAAACGAGGCCGGTGACGTCACAACTGTTTTATCGCCCGGATCCTCTCCGTTGCTATCCCCGTTCCGAAGTAGCGGGCTTTCCCTGGGGGATTCCACGTGTACGAAGACGGGACTGTCGTCATCCTGAGCCAGGAAGCTGGGAGCGTTGAGTCCTTCATCCGACAAGATAGGAGGTATGACGAGTCTGCGCGGAATCTCCGGCGTCAGCAGCGATTCAACGTTGTCGTAGACGCTGTCTTCCGCGCGGTCTGTCTGCGTCGCGAAACGTTTCCGACCGATACCGAAACGATACTTTTCCGGTTGCGTTTGTTTCGGAGATGTGGTTGCTGTCGTCGCTGCTGACGATAACGGCGACGACGTTGTTGTTACCGGTGACACTGCCGTTGCTGACACCTTAAATCCGCCCGGTGTAGCTATTGCAATGATGGTTTTTGTGGCCAACTCAGCAGCTGAAAAAATTAAGGTAGTAGTAGAAGCAGCTGCGCCAACGGCAGCAGCAGTCGTTGCAGCAGTTGTAGTAACGGCAGTTACAATAGCTGGAGTAGTAACTGTAGTAGTTGCTGTTGTAGCACTGACAGCCGACCTACGTTCACCCATTTTAAGCTTAGCAAGTATCTCCGAACTACTGCCAAAGTAATAACCCTTTCCAAAAAGTTTTCTATAATCAACTTCATCGTTCCTAATCTTGGCCGGATAATCCCTAATCTGGCGGTCCGGATATGGTCTATCTAACAGCCCCACTCCGGCCGGCGGCACGGTGGCGTAGTGCATGGACGCTGCGGATGAGATGCGTCTGAAACCGGAAATGACGATGTAGAGTTTGAAGATGATGACAAGGAGGAGAAGGCAGAATCCCACGAGAGCACCAATCACGCCGTAGAGTGCTAACCTCTCTAGATTGTCTGTTTTTGTTTGTAATAATTATTTATTTCATAATTTATATTATAGTTTTAATAATTAATATCTTTATTATTTTTGGTATCGTTACTACTACTATAACCACCACCACCACTACTACTACTACTACTACTACTACTACTACTACTACTACTACTACTACTACTACTACTACTACTTCTACTACCACTACCACTACTATTACTGCTACTGCTGATGCTGCTGTTGTTGCTGCTGCTACTACCACATACTTTTCATGAAATCCTTAGCAGACATCCAGTGGTGGAAGACTCTGGGATCGAACCCGACCAGCAGAGGTCCGTAAGGGGTGGTTTTGTTAACGGCTTGTGCTGGGAATGATTTTTGTGATTGGTCGAATGAATGAATGAGGAATGAATAAAGGAGTAATTGATTGAATGAATGATTGAAGGAGCGAATGATTGATTGTTTGATTGATTGGTTAATTAGTGGCGATATGATAACTAGTATATAAGTGTTTATCGTTCACTAAAGAATATAAAGCTGTATTTACAAACATGCATGCTTATGCATATACTCTTGAAAGCGTTAATAATTGACAAATTTTCAAGAAAAAAAAATCAAATTTAATCGATCGGATATTAACCTGTCGGTGTCGGTGCGTCGGTATCGAAAAATGGATCGAAGTAATCTATTTCCGGTTTGGTCCGGTTGGCACTGGTTACTAAATTCTGGCAGTTTGTATACGGGAAGTCTTCCTTAGACAGAGCTTTTTTCAAAATTTTTGAAGGCACTGAAAATGATTGGTAGATAGATGGATGAATGAAGGAAAGAATGAATGAATGAACGAATGAATGAACGAATGAATGAACGAACGAATGGATAAATGGATGGATAGATACGTGGATGAATAATAATTGACTAAATATATGAATTAATAAATTGATTAATTGATAAATGAATTAACGAATAGATGAATGCTTAAATGAAAAAATGAACAAATAGACAAAAGAAAAACCAACAAATTTAATAAATGAATGAATGAATGAATGAACGAACGAACGAATGATGGCAGAATAAACGAAATGATAAATGACTGATTGATTCGACCCTAAACTATTAATTATATAAACATTTATTTTTAAAATGATAATTTAGATGCATAAATGGCCAACTAACCACACGAATAGTGGACGGTTAAATACGGTTGAGTACCGGTTCTACAGGGCTGGCCAAAAGTATTCGAATCGACAAAAACCGTGCAAGTTTTTCGGCCGTGGCAGCGACTAGCGACAACGTACGTTGAACACAGCGACACGCAATCTGTGGTTTCAGTAATAATAATAATAATAACAACAACAACAAAGCTAATCAGGATGTAGATGATGGTGTATTAGAACCGCACAAAAAAGACACACAAACACACATGTATGCACATTCCTACGCACACACAAACACACACACTGACAAACCCGCCAAGAGAAATTATAACCGAAACCGACAAACCGTTATCGTAACCGAGGTGATGCGTTTCGGTATAGCATAGTGCTTCTCCGGGCCACTTATACCCATATGCTGCGGCGAAGACAAATATTTTGAGTGACCGTGGACACTGAATGGTCATCTCCATGCCGAAACATGTTACCAGTTTTGTGTGAAATTCTGTGATTGGTTGGTTGATTGGTTGGTTAATTTGTTGTTTGATTGGTTGGTTGTTTGGCTAACAGATTTTTGATTGATTAAATACTAGCAAATTAACAAGTACTGACCCATTGTTAATTGGAAAAATAATAGCCAATTAACCAAACAACCTAGCAACAAACCAAACAACAAACCAACCATCCAACAAACAAACCAGCCAACCAACCAACAAACCAACCAACCAACCAACAAACAAACCAACAAACCAACAAACCAACCAACCAACCAACCAACCAACCAGCCAACCAACCAACCAACCAGCAACCAACCAACCAGCCAACCAACAAACCAGCAACCAACCAACCAGCAGCCAACCAACCAACCAGGAATACAGAGATATTCCACATTCAGCTGACTGTGGGCACACGGACTCTCCTTAAAAAATTCATCAGTCGCGCGAAGTCTGCATTTCTGCTTGCTATCACACGTCTCTCTCACTACCTGTAATTATTATTATTATTATTATTGTTATTATTATTACTATTGTTATTATTAATATTATTGTTATAATTATTAACATAAATTTTTATTTATCAGTTATTTATATTTTTTATTTATTTATTATTAACATAAAATTGTTATTTATCCAGTTTATCAAATGCGAAACATGAGATGTACGTCTCAATAAATTAATTTTAATTTTCTTCGTTTTTGGATAAAGTTACAAAAGGCCGAGGGCACGTAAAAATACATACGTACATACATACGTGCAAACAAGCATACATACATACATACATACATACATACATATATATATACATACATACATACATACTTTAATAAACTTAGTTGATTTTAATTTTCATTGTATTTTGATGAAAAGATTAAAAGGTAAAAAAAATATGCAAATCCTTGGCCAGCTTCCTTTCTTTCTTGCAGCTTGGACCCAGCAAGTTTGTTATGTTCGTTGTTCTGGTGATGATTTCAACAAGTTGGTTCTCAGTTCATCCTCTAAGTCGTTCATCAGTGACGTTATTCCAACGAGAATTTTTAAGCAATATATCCATCTTTTTATTCCATTTTTGACATTTTTCATCAATTTGTGTTTGCGCCTTGGATATTTTTTTAAATTTTCAAACATGCAGTTGTTACACTTTTGTTGGAAAGCAGTCTCCTGATAATAAATAAACAGTAAATATCAACTGATCTCAAATCTCTTGTCTTCATCAAAGAATGTCGAGCGTATTGTTTCCATGCAGTTCATAAAGCAGAATGGATCAAACCTGAGTGAAAGCAAGACACAGCTTTTACCTGTCGATACATGACAAAATAAAATATGAAAATTGTAAATAGAATTTTCATCGTTACAGGAAATTAAGTAAATTATTAAATAAGTAAATTAAGAAATAAAGTTAAAATTATTTAATTAGTTAAATTCGACGCTGAAAACGCTGTTCACCATTTCTTTCCAAGTTTTCCTGGTCGGTTCTTTGCACTAAACATGTGAGGACGTGATGCTGGTTTTTGATTTGTTGGAGACGAGATTATTTTGTCTTAGAGGTTGCTCTTTGATTTTGAAATAATTCCAAAATAATTCAGGCAACCCGTTTGTGGATTTCTCACACGCGAAAATCATTTTAAACTAATCACTCAGTATCGAGAAATTTAGATTTCGTGTCATGTTGAATAACCATTGACTGTAGTCGAGTCGTGTCGATCCAGTTATGATTCTAATGGCTCTTTTCATGAAGAGTTCTATCGGCTTTGTGGTTATGTGATGGGGTGTTGCTTAGACTGTGTTGCAGTAGGTTACCAGCGGAGTGTACAACAAAGAGTTGTACAACAAGTTCAAGCCTTTTCTCAATAGGAATGATTTAACTTTATCTATCACTCCTATTGTTTAAGATACATACATACACACATACATACATAGGAATGTACACATGTACACGCACAAACAGAGATACGCACACATATACACACAAACACACACACACACACACATTCATCTAATTATGCGTGTGAATTCGTGTTATATACATCGACCTGGGAAAATGTATGATTAGCCCACCACAGCACTTGAAGTGATGGCTGTAATCGTAATAAGAGAAGTAATAATAATAAAAATAACAATAATAATAAAAAATAATAATAATAACACACCTACACACACATATGTACACAAACACATAATAATAATAATAATAACAATAATAATAATAATAATAATATTAACAACAACAAACATTAAATCCTTGAACTGGAAGGCTCAAGTATTTACCACCCCTTCATCCTCGCTAATAATAATAATAATAATAATAATAATAATAAATAATAATAATAATAAATAATAATAATAATATAATGTAGTAATGACAATAATAATAAATATAATTTATGTTATTTGTTGATAATGAAAAGAAATTTTTTTTAAATATACACGCAGAGATGATGAATTACGTAGATAACACAATTATTATAATTTTTTTTATTGTTATTATTATTATCATTATTGTTGTTGTTGTTATTGTAGTTGTTGTTGTTATTGTAGTTGTTGTTGTTATTGTAGTTGTTGTTGTTATTGTAGTTGTTGTTGTTATTGTAGTTGTTGTTGTTATTGTAGTTGTTGTTATGATAAGAATTATAAGCAATACTTGATAATACCCCGATCTAAGTTTTATCATCATTTTATCAACAGAAAGCATGTACCAATCACGCACACATACCACACACATACACACACACCACACACATACACCACACACACACATACACACCCATACATATACAAACACACACAAACATACACACATGCATACCGACATTTTGTGTTTAAAAATTTTAGCGGATTTTAGAGTTCGTTCCAATTTGCAATGCATTAAAAATTTATAAAAAGACTTTTTTATAACTACAGCTAAAATTAACAAATTTTAGTAATACACACACACACATACACGCACACACAGACACACACACACAAACACACACACATTTACAATTAATTGTGTGTCTATTTATAATAATTTAACTTTGTTTACAACGAAGAATAGCCGTGATATGTATTCATCATTTATTAAATCATATTTTAGTCGAGATTCATTTGCACGTCTGCATATATATATATATATACACACACAAAAACATTTACCACACACACGCGCGCGCGCACACACGCACGCACACACACACATACTTGTAATGATGAAGATGCCAGGCACTCATTCTCGCCCTCGTGACCAGTAAAAACCGGGTAGGCGTTTTGATAACGATAGTGATGTTGGTGCTGATTATGATGATGATCTTGTTGGTTATGATGATGATGATCTTGTTGGTATTGTTGATACTGATGCCTGTGCGTATTTTGACGTTTGAACCTTTTCAAATTGCCACTTCCGGTTTTTGATTTATGTAGCGCCGACCTTCTCATCTTAAATTTTTTTTTTCGAGTTTTTTCGCCGCTTCCTGCGTCACCGTCGTCGTCATCATCATCATCATCACCAAAATCATCATCATTACTATCATCATCATTACTATCATTATTATTATTACTAATACTATCATTATTATTATTATCGCCATTTTTATTCTTACTTTTAAATTTGTGATGCCTGCTGGCGTTACCAACACCAACATTATTATTATTATTATTATTACTATTATTAATATTATTATCAACATAATAATTATTATTATTTTTATTCCTGGTGGTAGTAGTGGCATTATCGTATTTTTGATCTTTGGTGATTTCGGTCCAGTCGGTTCCGCACAAGTATTCATCGGAACTGAGTCGGCCATATTGGGCCCACCTTATCGAGTTATGATAATGATGATGATGGTGGTGATGATGGTGGTGATGATAGTGGTGATGATAGTGGTGATGATGATGGTGATGATGGTGGTGGTGATGGTGGCGATGATGATAAACATTATACAGACGATTATGATTATGATGATTGAAGAATGTTAACAAAGTCAACGTCATATATAATAATAATGTCAAAAACAACAATAATAATGATAATGATACACAGAAAGGTCAACCCCAGGGGTCAACCTTATCGAGATGGACGTGTCGAGAGGGCACTGCAGGGTCAACTTTCCGTTGTGGCACGTTCGCCCTCTGAATGTGAACAAGGTGCTTGTTAGGATTCCTGTAGCAATCATGAAAATGATGATACCAGCATAGATACTGATGATGAGAACCATGATACTAGCAAAGATACTGATGATGAAAACCATGATACTAACCGAGATACTGATGATGAAAACCATGATACCAGCAAAAATACTGATGATGAGAAACATGATACTAGCAAAGATACTGATGATGAAAACTATGATACTATCAAAGATACTGATGATGAAAACCATGATACTAACAAAGATACTGATGATGATATGTGTGATGATGACGATGACGACGACGATGAGAAAAGATGAAAGAGAATTCAACATCATCAACTTGATATTATGTTGATACAAAAATATCCAGGCTTAATGCACGCCGTTATTAAATTCAAAATCTCACTCCCATCTTTGTACTACAACTAATACTAGCACTCCAACTGCTGCTACTACTGCTGCTACTGCTGCTACTACTACTACTACTACTACTACTACTACCTCAGTTACTACTACTATTGCAACTACTGAAATCTTTTATGACCAGAAGTATTATAAGTAACTGAATACTACATAAGTACAAATAACCAAAATAAACATTTGAATTTCGAAAAGACAACATAGACGGTTACTACTGCGGCTACAACTACCACTGTTCCAGCCGCAGCTTCTACTTTCTCGACTGTTACTACCACCACTAAAACATCATTTCTAGGATTTATACTAAATCTAAAATACTACACAAGTAGGAAGACTACTTGGGTGAAGACGTAAATTGATAAGAACGATGTAACACAGTAACAGCTGTCTGTCCATCAATTAAAAATAGAGACAGCTGACAATAAGTAAATGAAACTAAACCAACAACAACGTCACTAGAATAACTCTCGTTACTACTACTGCTGCTACTACTTCTACTGCTGCTGCTGCTGCTACTACAACTACTGCTGCTGCTACTACAACTACTGCTGCTGCTACTACAACTACTGCTGCTGCTACTACTACTACGACTACTGATACTACTACTACAACTACGGATAATACTACTACAACTACTGCTGCTGCTACTACTACAACTACTGATACTACTACTACAACTACTGCTGCTGCTACTACTACAACTACTGCTGCTGCTACTACTACAACTACTGATACTACTACCACAACTACTGCTACTACTACAACTACTGA
>NW_008703570.1:12762994-12785746 GCF_000326865.2 Helobdella robusta
ANATACATACATACATACATACATACATACATACATACATACATACATACATACATACATACATACATACATACATACATACATACATACATACATACATACATACATACATACATACATACATACATACATACATACATACATACATACATACATACATACATACATACATACATACATACATACATACATACATACATACATACATACATACATACATACATTCATACATTCATACATACATACATACATACATACATACATACATACATTAGTCACTAATTTGTGATTTGCAAAATGGGAGTTAGTGAATTTGCCATTTTTGCTTTTTAATATGCAAATGTCATTTGTTATTTTATTAAAATTTATTTCTGCTATTCTTGTCAATGATTGAAAAATTAAAAATAAAATCTTTTCACCAAATTTCAAAAAATTAACAAAAATCCCTATTAATCTGAAATAAATTTAACGTAAAATCATTCTTCACTAATTTGAATACCTAATTTTGTAGAAAAAGTCGAGTGCTAAAGCAAAAGAGAAGAAGCAGAGACGCAAAGAGGAAATTTTTAGGATGGCAAACTGCAGAATGCTAGTCAATACAGCCAATTCTGTTTGTTCTTTTTTGATTTTTATTGTTTATTTCATTTTTATATATGTTTTTATTCTCTTTTTATTTTTATTATTGTTAGTAATATTCATTTAAACAATTTTCTGTCAAGATGTCTCTGCCTAGTTAAATTGTGTTTTGATATAAATAAGAAGGCAATACACAACTTAATAAAATCTTGTATTTCAGGAGCCAATAAAACATTATTGTGTTGTATTGTGTATGTTTATTTGTACATGTATGTTGGACTGTGTTTGCTTATTTGTTTGTATGTATGTATGTATGTATTTATGTTTGTATGTATGTATGTATGTGTATTTTTGTATGTATGTTTGACTGTTCGTATGTTTGTATATATCTATGTATCTTGTATATATCATACTATTGTATGTTTATATGTGTTTGTATGTATGTACATATGTGTATTTATGTTTGTATATATGCATGTATGTTTGTTTGTTTACTCCTAGCAAGAGGATCCGATGAATTCAATGCCTTTGTTTAAGAAGTTTGAAAGGAATGGCCTGGATGTGGAGATATCCTGTGTAAAGGGTACGACGTTGGATGGGCGAACGCTGGATTGGGCGTTCATGCTCACTAAGAAGAACATGCAGTCTTTGTTAGTTCTGTTTTTTTCATGTTTTTTTGGTTTTCTGTTGTAGGTTTTGTTTCTGTTGTAAGTTTTGTTAGTTTTGACTTTTAAATGTTTTCATTGTCTTTTTTTAATAATAAAATATAAAACAATTTTTCTATTTTTTCCACTAACTCCAGATATGAAAATAGTGAATGGGGATGGAGTGATAGAGAGAAGAGAGAAGAACTAATGGATGAAAGAGCCTGGTTTCTAGTAGTTAGGAAAGTTAAAAGTGAACATGACACAAACATATGCCAAAACAAAGATACCAAAAACGACGAAACCAAAGATACCAAAAACGACGAAATCAAAGATGGAAACAGCGAGACCAAAGACACAAAAAATGAAACCGAAGATATCTCAGAGATGCCTTCCACTACTGCTACTACTACTGAACTGAAAAAGAGTTTGAAAGTTGTCGATGAAATTTCAGAACAAAACGTTGTCATAGATGATGGTGCCAAAGTTAATAAGACATCAATTGATGAAATAAATTCAAATAGTTGTAGTGATGATAATAATAATGATGACGATGATGATGATGATAATGACGATGCAGACGACACAAAGTCAATAAACGAAGAAGAGGATGAGATCTCAACAAAAGATTCTAAATCTGAAGATAACGTAAGTGACGTTTGCAACAATAACGACGATGATGATAATAATGTTCATGATGGTTGTAACAAGAACAACAACAACAACAATAATATCAGTAGTAGTAGTGGTTGTTGTAATCGTGGTAATAATGAAAACGGTGATGATGATGATCTACCATTGGCTTTCGTTCATTTTAGATTTGATATGGACAATGATATCGAGGTCTTGTATTGGTTAGCAGGTTTTTAAAATGATAATATGAGATATATGTTTGTATATACATTTATATATAATTTAGTCATACTTATGATGAGGATAATGATAATAATTGAGCATTTTGGTTTCTTTAACATGAAACTTCATTCATTTTCCATTTTTTTCATACTAATATATGTACATAATTGATAAATGTTCATAATCCAGCTATTATTTGGTTGTAATTTACTTGCATTCTTCTGTTCTAGCCACTTGTTTATAGCTTTCCATAATTGTTTGAGATTTTTTCATTTATTTTTCTATGTTATAGCCACTTATTTAGTTTTTTTTGTAAATATTTATAATCTTTTAAATTCTTTTTCTTATGCTAAAGTTACGAGATTCAGCTAACGAAGCAAGTTAGGCACAGAGGTCTGGGGAAATTTCTCATACAGATACTGGAACTTTTAGCCTTCAAGTTAATATTTATTATTATTATTATCACTACTACTATTATTCTTCTTATTATTATTATTAATTATCATAATTTATTATAATTAAGGGCCCAGATGAAGAAAGTTTTATTGACTACCTTCAAACACAACATGCCAGCTGTTTCATTCTTCAAGAAATTAAAGTTAGGGTTTCTATATTATTATTAATATTATTATTATTATTATTATTGCTGTTGTTAAAAATAACACCAAAAATACTCTATTATACAAAGGTAATATTGTAAAAACTAACACCAAAGATTTTCTCTATCATGGAAGATAGCAATAGTTTTGTTCTAAAAAAAATTACCAAAGATACAATTTAGACGAGACGAACCCCGGCCACCATGAAGACCTCTGCTGCATGCAGGACAACGAAGATGAAGAGGAGGAAGACGACGACTGCTGCAGTTACATCATACTCAGCAAAAATATCGGGCTGCCACGGCTCTTCCAAAGCCACCCTTCGGCCGCCCCGACTACTCCCCACCCACACCACCACCACCATCACCACCACCATCATCAGCAGTTGCAACAGCAGCAGTTGCAGCATAGGATAGCCATGGCCAGTCTGTCGGATTCATGTCAGTGTGGTCACGACCATCACTGATGTTCATTGTTGATCTTTAGCTGTCTATCATTCGTTTAATGATGATTTAGATGATGGTTTAGACGATGATTTAGATGATGAATTTCATCATTACCACCATCATCATCATCAAAGTTGTCACCATTGAAGACAGCGTCGGGTGGCGGTTTTGTTTTTATACTCGAATGACGTCATCATCGTCCTTAGCGACGTCATCAATCTGTTTTCTTTTTTTACCCATGTTGTTTTCAAAAAATTTACGATGATATCATGTGTGTTCAAACGCTGCAATCATCGCTAAAAATTATTGTTATTCTTGTTGTAGTTATTATTAATATATCCATTAATAATATATTTAATATTATTATTATGTTATTATTTTTATTATTATTGTTATAAGCTTTTATTGAGCGCTGGTTGGGTCAGTTTTAAATAAAATCATCAGCATATGTTGCATTTTAAATTTGTTTTAAAACATGTCTTTGTTGGTGTTACACTCACACTCTCTCACACACATCTCTCTTTCTATATATATCTATATATTGTATATATTTATATATATATATATATATATACATACAGGTGATTGTTACTCCCTTTCCTTATCGTATTGTGGTAACTAACGAATACATCATCATCGTTATCACGAGATAATGACGTCATCGTTCGACATTTTTATCGTCATTATTACTTCTACTACTACTACTATTGATGTTACTCTTCTGTTCGAATTTTTTTTTCTATTTTAATTGGATTTAGCGTTTTGACAATGTCGCATGCAGACATATAAACACATATACAAACACACACACATACAAACACACACACGTACGTGTGTAAGTTCGATTTTTTAAACTCTAATACTAACTCAATTACTTCTCTCATCAGCTAATAATAACAATACCTACTAGTAAACTAATCAATAAAGTAAAAAAATAATAGTAGTATCAACGAATGCTGTGGCAAGTGCAGTAGTAATAAGAAAGCTTCGGCGTTAATGATGATTATTAGGAGTAACTAGTGGCTGTAGTAACTGGTAGTAGTAGTGACGGAAACCGCAGCAGCAGCAACAGGTAGAAATAAAGGTAGTTAGTAGTTCAATGGAAATGTAGCGACGTGTGGTAGTAGCGATGAGTAGTAGCGATGAGTAGTAGCAGTAACAGTAGTAGTTGTAGTATATATACTGTAGTAGTAGTGATGGTCTGATGACATTTTATTATTGTTGAATTTTAAATCGTAATAGACAATATGTAATATCTTAAACGTTCTGAAAATTTCGGTTTTGTTTCTCTCTCTCTCTCTTTCTCTCTCAATCAATCAAATTAAAAGAGTCAAATGATGAAGATGGTAATGATAACAATAATGGTGATTACAACTATGATGATATTGAATGGTATCAAATAAAACTGAATGACACTTTCAATGATACCTCAGTCAGTCTGATAACTTAATGGATTGATTAATTGTATCATCATCATCATCGTTTTCAATCTCGCTGTCTACTATCATTCATTCATTCATTTGTTCACATTTCCACTAAAAGTTCATTCACTCATTCGTTTATTCTTTTTATTCCATCAATCAATCAATCAGTCATTCATCGCCACCAATCTTGTCAACCAATCCACATCCTTGAACACCATCGAAGAAGAAGAAATTGTTATGTGGTGCATCTCTCTTCGAGACGACCTTGATGACCTCTTGACCTACGATACCCCCGACGACCGCGCACGTCGCACTAAGCTCACCGTAGTAACATTCCCTAATTGGTTAGTTGATTGATTGATTGGTTAGTTGATTGGCTGATTAGTGGATTGATTGAATGATTGATTGGTGAGATGATTGACCGGTTTTTAAGCGTAAAAAAGATGATATTGCATTGCTAAGGTCCAGCCGTAGGGTACAGAATGATGTATGGTTTAAAATTTTCAAACAGTAATAATACATTTACCATTGTAAAAATAGCATAATGCTAATAAACTACTAAAATAATTATTATTACATTAAATTACTATTGAATTAAACTTATAGCACGATGCAATGGATATGAACGTGACACTAACTCGAAGTAATCTGTAGGCAAGTATCTCTCATCAAGTTTCCAGCCGTCCAGTAACTGCTTCCTAATACTCAGTAACTCCTGTTTGTCGCTGATCTTGGAGGTCAGGCTCGGAGTTCGATCATTCCTCGCAAGGAATTCGGTTATCACTGTATCATCATTATTATTATTATATTATGTTAGTAATGGTAATAATATTAGTTATTATATATATATATATAAATTAAACAGATATTAGTATAAAATACTATATAGTTAATAACATAATTGGTAATTGTACTACTACTACTAATAATAATATAGATAATTTATTACTAAAAATTCTCTTTATTATTATTATTATTATTATTATCATCAGCATCACTATCCAACCTTTGCAGAGGAAGTATCCAGTTGGAGTCTTTTTAAGCCTGGCGGCATTCTTTCCATCCGACCAATCAAAACTGAACACCTTATCCAATGGCAGAAAATCTGCAACCTGGTTGGTTGAAAATTTATCAGTATAAAATATAATAAAAATAATGATATGATGATGCTAATGACGAAAGAATAATGATAATGATGATCTAGCTAGAGGATAAGGCCAAAAGAAATGCCAGTATGAAAACATTTTTTTTTTTCAACGAAACCTTCTTAACAGTTTTTGATTCATTCTCGTCTATTTTCATCCTTTTAGTCTCTGGTTCACCATCTCTGGTCGTCTTGTTCTTTGGTGATGTCTTCTGTGGAATATCCCTGTAGACAATTTTCACAAATTGGCCATTGAGAATGCAAAAACTCATTTCTATCACATTGATATCTCACAATTAGCTGAAAACAATGTCATCTCCATACATACATACATACGTATATATACAAAGACATACAAATATATATAAAAACATACACAAATACGCACATATACATACCTAGATACACACATTGCAAACTGAAAAAATTTAAGTTTTTGCTGATAGGAAAACAATAAAATCTAACACAGCATATTCATGCTTTCCAAGATCAGACAGCATGTACCCATAGAATCCAAACACCCCACCGATGAATAACTTTATCCCGTGTCGAGAACAGATCAGATCTAATTTCTGGGCTACTGACCAATCAGAATCAGTCAGGCAGATGACATCATAGTTTTTAAAAAAATCAGCTGACTTTTCTGATATTGATTCTTCGTTAGCTGATACTCTAACCATTGGATTTAAATTTTGAGCATTTGGGACCGAACTTGCTGCCCTCTGTTCAATGATTTTAAATTAAATAATCAATTTAAAAGTGAATATAAGTTTACAGTTTTTAATGATGACAAAGATACCGAAGAAGCAGCAACTTACATTGTTGCCTAAATGCTCTCTTCTGATGAAAAATTGACTTTTGAAGTCTTTATCTTCGACCTTGCACATGAAAAAATAATGAACAGGTATAGTTAATATGCACATTAAATTTTTTTATAGTGTTTCATTATTAAAGATTTGACAAACAGTGCACAGCATTTTTTGCTTATGCTGAGCTTATAACTGATCATAACACCCTTTGAAAATATTTCAATTTCATTACAAAAAGTGAAAAACGAATTATAATATTATATTTTTATCAATTATTTTGAATTGAATTATTAAAAAAAAATGAAATAATAAAATAAAAATTTAACAATCAGACCTTTTTATCATCAAGAAAAGTTACGAGATCAACTCCAGCCAGAATAATATTTTTTGCGATTTCTGCGCCCAAACCGCCGAGACCAATGACGAGGACCCTGGCCGATCTCAACCTCTTCTGGGCCTCCAATCCCCACAGCCGGATTTGCCGATCGTAAATTTTTGCCTCGTCTTCTGATATTTTTGTTTCCGATACGTTTGGCAGCATTTTAAGAACGAAATAAAATTGTTTACAACAAAACCAACAACTTGCTTTTAAATTCTCGGCAAATTCTTTAGACAAGTAAAAGTGGATTCTGGTGTGTACAAGCTAACATTAATCACGCGGCGCTTAACTCTATGATAATTTCCGTATATATAAACACGGAATTGATAAAAACATACATTCACGCACAAACATATATTCAATACATAAACACACAGTCATACACACACTTGTATAAATCTGAGAAACAAATAACCCAAACAACGGAACACTTTTTGAAGAAATATACAGAAAAAATGCAGATTTAAAACTAGAAAAATAAATTAGTTTATACACCAGTGAAAACAGTATAATAAACGAAATTACCAAACACACACACGCACACACATACATAAGTGAATTAAATTTATACATAGGTAATCAGGAGAAATTATAGAACGATTACAACGTACATGCCTACACACACCTTCACACACACAAACACAAACACACACACACAATATAGATAGAAAGTTACTGAAACACAATTTCAAATATAAATTAACTATTGACAAAACTTTAATCGAGATAGACAACAAAATAATTTTTTAAATAACTAACAACAAACAAAGACAAAAAGCAAGACAGCTAGCAGTAGTTGATATACAAAAAAAAATATTAGACCATACCTCAGACAACACATTTTACTTGATGATTACAACATGAAATAATAAGAACAATAAGAACAACATTATCAAAAACCATTATTATTATTATTATTATTATTATTATTATTACCATTAGTAGGAGTAGTAGTAGTAGTAGCAGTAGTAGTAATAGTAGTAGTAGTAGTAATAAATAAGAAAACAAAATCTGAGAAATTAAAATATAAAACGGTAATGTTATAATAGCGGTAATAATATAGATTAATCAAAAGTTATGTCGAATCCTTTTCTAAATTACTTTTTCATTCATCCAAGTTTTATTTCATTCACTCTTTCTCGTTCATTCGTTCGTTTATTCATTCATTCATTCATCCATTCGTTCGTTCATTCATACATTATTTCCAGCAATCATCCATACATTTGCAATCATTCATTCATTCATTAATTCAGCCACCCAAATTTATTTAATTAACTGCATTGATTTATTCATTCATTAATTCATTGATTCATTCAATAAAATATTATTATTAATATTATTAATAATTATATTATTATTATTATCATGTTTATTTAGTGTCAATCAAACTCTGCATTGTCCGTATCGAACACTATCTCTCCGTTCTCGTCATATCTTGGGATGAATGAAAAATTATAATATTTTCAAAACTATGGCGATAATTAATTATGGTAATTATTATAATAATTATTATGATAATTATTATTACGTAATAATTAAACGAGATGAATCAACGTTACAATAATTTTAAAATAAGTATATAACACTTACGTAAGACCGTCTAGTAAAAATTCATCAAGGTTATCGATTAACTGCTGCTGTGTTAAAAGCTCTTGTAGTTGTTGTGTTGGCAGCTGTTGTTGCTGCTGTGTTAGCAGCTGGTGTTGTTGTAGCAGCAATTGCTGTTGTCGTATCATTTGTTGTTGGTTGTAATGTTGTTGTTGCTGTTGCTGTGATGAGCGCTGTTGCTGTTGTTTGAGATGGGAGGCCGGTTGGATCTGGAAGCATGTTACAATGCAACGCGGTTCAATACAATGAAATGCAATACGATACGATACAATGCAATTAAACACAACACAATACCGGTATAATACAAATCGATACAAAACAACATGTCAGCCAACCAACCGACAAACCAAACAACCAACCAGCCAATCAACAATCCAAACCAATCAACAAACCAGCCAACCAATCAGCAAACCAAACCAATCAACGTACCAGCCAACCAATCAGCAAACCAGACCAATCAACATATCAGCCAGCCAATCAACAAACCAGCCAACCAATCAAAAAACCAATCAACAAACCAGCCAACCAATTAACAAACCAACCAACCAACCGTAGCAACGGGCCTGATTACACCACAGCTAGTAGTAGCGGCATTGTCACTACAAACAGCCCCGCTATAAGACGTATCATCAAGAACGATGTCACTCAATCCACCGAAACTAGAAACAATGTTAGCTAAGTCATCAGCTAAAGTTGATCCGGAGTTGCTTAAATCGTTTAATGGTAGCTGGAAGTCGCCGGGCAGCGTTTCTATGGCGTTATTGCAGCTGCTGGGAGAAAAGTCGAAATTGGTGGCTGGTGATTCAGCTGAAAGATAGCTCTGAACTGAGTTCGGTGCCGTGTCGTTCATGTGGCTGCTGCTGTGACTCTCTTGGTGGCGACGTCTGTTTGCATCGCTGGTTGATTGGTTGGTTTGTGGGTTGAATGAATGATTAGTTTGTTGTTTGATTGATTGAATGGTTGGTTGTTTGTATGATTGTTTTTTGGATTGTTTGGTTGATAAATTGAAGGCTGGTCGGTAGTTATTAAATTTGTATACGAACTCTGATAGGAATATTTCAATGGTGAACTTTCCTCTTCTATATCCCCCACTAGCAAAATCTACATTCAATCAATCATCGTTTATTCATTCATTGACTCACATATTTATTCGTTCATTTAATCAATCGATCAATCATCACTCATTTACTTATTTTATCAGTCAGTCATTCAATCAATCAGTCAGTCATTTATTAATTCATTAAATCAATCATTTGTTTATTCGCTCATTCATTTATTCATTCATTTAATCATTCAAACAACAAACCAATCAGTCAGTCAACCAACCAACCAACCAACCAACCAACCAACCATGACTTTTCAGCTCTTCACCGAACACATCTTCGAATCGTTTCTTCTGGGGCCAAAGATATTTCAGCAGTTTATTTTTCTTTGCGGGGTTGCCGTAGTCCGCCACCTCCATGGCCTCCAGGATTAGGGCCAGACCTTTGTCCTGGATCTCCTTTGGGGAAAGATAATCCCGGACGTGAAAAAGTTTAAGAACACCTGCCAATCATTTTTTAGAATTTATCAATCGATCGATCGATTGGATGATTGATTGGATGGTTGTCTGATTGGTTGGTTGACTGATTGGATGGTTGACTGATTAAGTAGTGAGTTGTTTTCTGTATTTTTTACGTTTCAATTACAAATTAACCAAAAATTTCAATCAACAAACAAACCATGACTAACGAACCGGTCAACAGAGCAAATAACAATCTAACAACTACCTACATATTCCACCAAGCAAGCAACCAACCAATCGACCAACCAACCAACCAACCGACCGACCGACCAACCCGTGTCTGGATCTAGTTCTTGGACAGCCAGCGTCAGATACCCACACTTGTCAGATTTCTGTGACATCTCAATGTTCGTCTCGCTAAATCTCAGTAGGAAAGTCCCTGGCGGCTCATTCTCTAATTTACGTTTGGCGTCGTCTTTCGATATAAAACCGTATATATATCTGCATGTATGTATGTATGTATGTATGATGTATGTATGTATGTATGTATGTATGTATGTATGTCTGTATATATGTCTGTATGTATGTCTGTATGTATGTATGTATGTATGTATGTATGTATGTATAAATGTCTGTATGTCTGTATGTATGTATGTATGTATGTATGTATATATGTATGTATGTATGTATGTATGTATGTATGTATGTATGTATGTATGTATGTATGTATGTATGTATGTATGCTTGTGTATATACGTTTGTATATGTGTATGCAAGCTGTGCATGGTTCATTTAACTTGCATTTCTATCGCAGTAAATACTACATGACGACGAAATTGCTACATAATTAAGGTTGTCGATAAATTCATCAGTCCATATTAACTTAATGAGGGACAAATCAAAAGTATAAAACAACCTAAAGGTCACATTTCAAATGTAATAATTATTACGTTAATAATAATGATGATAATAATAATAACAATAATAATAATAATAATAATAGTAATAATAATACTGACTCCTTCATCCATTCATTCTTGACGAGTAGCTTGGAGGAGACAAGATTGAGGCAGGCGTAGATCCACATCCATATGTTGTAATCCTTCCTGTGCAGTTTATTCTGTTGTAATCATCATCATCATCATCATCATCATTATTATTATTATTATTATTGTTGTTATTATTGTTATTGCTATTATTTTTATGTTGATATTATTGTTGTTATTGCTATAATCAATAATAATAATAATAATAATAATAATAATAATAATAATAATGAACCTTAAAGATTTCTCCGTACGATATAAACCTGTCATCAAAATAATTCATCGGCAGTTGCTCAAATGCTGCTGATGATGTTGTTGTAGTAGTGGTGGTTGTGGTGGATCTCTTTGCTTCTTTGTAATCTTTGGGAAAAAATTGGCGACGATGACGATGTGATTATCACTATTATTCATTCATTTTTTTAATATTATTATAATAATTATTAACGATAATAGCAACAACATCATCCTCATTATTATCGTCATCATCATCATCATCAACAACAACAACAACACTATCGTGACGTCATCATCAAAGTCAACGTCATCATTATGACTCACTGAAGGCCATCTTGGCTAGATAGAACAGGTGATGTTCATTGAGACCCCTCTCGCTGTACTTCAAGAACAGGGAGTTCAACACGGATGCGAACTGACTCCATTTTACTTTTTCCGGCATCTCGAAGTATTTCCGGTTCTATTTCCGGGGATGATGATGTTGATGATGGCAATGATAACTGTGAAGATAATGATGATAACAATGACAATGATGATGATGATGACGGTACAGATGATGATGATGACGACGACGATGACGTAATGCTTACGTCATCAGAGAAAGCAGCGTCCCAGACAAGAGTGCCCTTGGCCATCATCTCCTGGGAGGTCTGAGAGGTGATGATGATTGGCAGGGAGACTACCTGATTGGTGATTGGTCAGTTATGGTTGGAAATTTAGTTGATTGATTGATTGAATGGTTGATTGGTGGAATAGTTGATTGATTTATTGGTTGATTGATTGGTTAGATGAGTGATTTATTAGTTGATTGATTTTTCAATCAACACAACAATCAACCGGCTAAATATCAGCCAACCAACCAATCAATCAAACAACCAACCTAATCAATCACAAAATCAATCACACAATCAACCAGACATTCAGTCAGTCAGTCATTCAGTCAGTCAATCAACCAGCCAACCAACCAAGCGGCCAACCAACCAACCAACCAACCGTAAGATGGTAGTTGACATTCTTAACGACGATGTCTGTGGTAAAGACAAAAGCGTACTTTTGGTCTGTCACCGACTCGTTCGAGCGGGAAGACTTGCTGCTGACGACGATAATAATGATGTTGTTGTTGACGATGATGATAGTGATGATGATGTTCTTGTTGACGATGATGATGTTGTTGTTGATGACGATAATAATGATGTTGTTGTTGATGACGATTATTCTTTTCGGTCCTAAGATACGTACTAATATCATTAATGTACAACTATCAATAAATAATAATGTTATTCATAGGGTTAATAACGTAAGATTTTTAGGTGTGATTATTTCTTGTAACTTATCGTGGTCACATCGTACACAATTTATATCTAAGATTACAAAAAATTTAGGATTGACCTACCGACTTAGTTCTAAATTTCCAAATTATATTTTGCTTATACTATATAATTCTATTATTTTTCCATACTTCGCCTATTGTAATTCTATTTGGGGTTATACAACTAAATCTTTTCTGCCTGTCTTAAATGTTTGTCAAAATTATTTCAAGTCTATTACATTTAATTTAAATAGATTTGAAAAATAAATATATATATATATATATTACAATGTATCTAATATCATAAAAGTTAATGATTTATATACAATGAATTCGTTTTTTTATAAATTGCATAGATCAAACCAACGTCCGTCTCTATACGCTAAGTGAATTATTTGGCCAACACTCACTCGATTGTTCTCAGAAGTTTAATTTAACTTGTTTTCGTTGGCAAGCTGTACGATTTTATTTTCATTTATGTTGTTATTTTCATGTAGGTATATGTTTTTATTTGGTTTAGGTGGCCGTACAAGCTTCTGTGTCTCCATTCTATTTGCTGAATAAAATTGAATTGAAATAAGTTTGATATTTATTTATCTAAACTACGCAGAATTTTATTTTAGAATTCCGTTCTTCCTGTCTCAATTCGGCCGTGGGATTCCTTACCTGCATACGTTAAAAATACTACTTCTCTCAGCTTGTTTAAGAGAAGTATTCTTGAAATGATTAGAACTAATTACTTTAACAAATTAATTAATTAAGCTTCTCATTACAATTCATTAGCTTCATTTTGTTCAATTTTTTTACGTCCTACCTCGGGAAACCGGATCTCTGGACGCAAAACGAAGATTGATTGATTTTTCTTCAATTTATTTATTAATTCTATGATTTAAACGTATTATTCAAGTTTATTATTATATACTTCGGTTAATCTTGGTCAGGGCGGTTCTACACGTTTTGTCTTCAGATATCCTAGTGATTTGGTTTACTAGATAAATTGATAATTTGATTTAGTAAATTTAGATTTTGTTTCTGTTATTTGAGTTTTTTTATTTAGATTTTGTTTCTGTTATTTGAGTTTATTATTTAGATTTTGTTTCTGTTATTTGAGTTTTTTTTTTTATTATCATTCGTTCTGTTCAATCGGCGTTTCGTCACGTTGGATACATCAATTTTTCCTTTCGTTCGTGTTCTTGCAATATCTTGATAGGGTGGCCCAACAAGTGAAAACCTCGGGTCTCCCTGGTAATGTATTCTACTGAAGACCGAATAAAAGATTTTTTGAATTTGAATTGAATTGAAAAAAATGGTGTTGTTGTCGTTGATGATGATGATGTAGATGATGATTACACCCAAAAAATAATAATAATAACAATAACATCACAAACAACACTAGCGACAACAACAACAAAAACAATAGAAATAATAATAAAAATGATGATGACCTTTCAAATTTTTTGAAATCTTTCAACTGTACAGCATGGAAGCTAGCCACAAAGTTGTTCGTGCCCCTGACCTCTGTGAATGACCTCTTGTGACCGTTCTCAAGTTTACACTGCGGCGATAATAATAATAATAACAATAATTGAAATAATAATAAAATTAATAATAGCAATAATAATAAGAGAGAAAGAAAATGTGTTTTGAAAGTTTTCAATGTAATTGCTATATCATTCACGATGATGTTAATGACGATGATAAAGATGATGACGACGACGACGATGATGATGTTGATGATGATGATGACTAACTTTAGTTTTCGAACTTTGTTGTTGTTGTTGTTGGATTGGCGCCGAATCAACCCCGCTACTGTTATCATGACTGCCTAGAACACTATTACTATTCTCGTAACCACTACTGCCACCGCCACTACTACTACCACCACCACTTTTCACAGTTGCAGTGGTAGTAGTAGTAGTAGTATTGACGGCAGAAGTAGAAGCAGTAACGTCGGTAAGGTCAAGTTCATTTTCGTGTTTCAGAGCTAGATATGCCGCGGGGCTGCTGTACTTGAGACCCAGGCCCAGGCCGCCTAGTAATCTGATTGGTTGGTTGAGTAATTGCTGATTGGTTGGTTGATTGGTTGTGTAATTGTTGATTTGCGTGTTATACGTTGATTGTGTGTGATATGTTGATTTATCGGTCGATAAGTTGAGTGAATTTTTTTATCGGCTGGTTGTGATGCATTGTATAATTGATCGTTATCATCATCATTATCGCCATCATCATCATTATCGCCATCATCATCATTATCGCCATCATCATCATCACAATCATCTTCACCATCTTCATCATCATCATAACTCACCTGACAGACATAGAAAAGCCACAACTCTTACCAGCGGTTACTTTCAAAACACGATCATTGATGTTCTTATCGACCACAAAAATTCTGTGATGGATTGATTGATGGATTGATTGATCGATTGATTGATTGACCTATTGAATGGTTGATTGAATGAAACTACCGGCTTTTTGATTGATTATATGATGATCAAATATCATCAATGCGAACCATCATTTATTCAATATCAAGCCAGCCATTGAAGATATCAACAAATCAACCATCCAATCAACAAACACCAATCAATCAACCAATCAATCAAACAATGAAATGAAATGATCTTTCGTTCAACAACAACTCCAAACAAATAGAAAATAATTGCAGATTAGGTTGTTTTTTTTTAAATTTACTCCAGAGTCGTGAACCAGAGCAACTAATAATATGGAAAAATAAAATGTTCTTTTTTTGCCGGTTTTAAAACAAGAGAGTTTTGTTGTGGTGTTTCTCTGGCTTTTTTGTATTTGAAGTAATCAATAAACGAATGCATGCAAAAGAAAGACATTTAGCTGTCTGAAGACGAAAATTCCCGCAAGGTAAGCATGTTGTCGCGTGAAAGAGAAGACGAGATTTGATCGTGATAAACATTTCTAGAATTTTTTGAGTGAAGGTCTGAGAGCATTTTTACTGCTCTTTTCATGAGTTGAGAAATTGTTTCAGTGTTGGATTTACACGTTAAAACCGAAGCTAAATTACGATAGTTTACGTATAGCAGACGTAATCCATTGTACAGCAACATACAACTTCTAGTGGGAAGATAAAACTTGTAATAAGCCCAGGCCTCTGGCGAACCTTGAAGCGACATTTTTTTATGTGAGGTACAAATGTTAATTTTTGATCTAGGTACATTCCTAGGAATTTGCAAACTTTAGATTCGCTATACTTAAATTTCAATCAATCAATCAATCAACCAAACAGCCAACTGACCAACCAATCGATCAATCAAGCGATAAACGTACTGTCCAACGTGATATTTCAGGAAATCATCATTAAATTTATTGAAAACGGTCAGGATGTTGTTGGCATGTTCGTTGCTTATCTTGGCATGTTCGTCGTTTATCTTTCGATTGGATAGATCGATGGAGAAGATTTGCGAATACGCATTTTCCACAGAGTTTATCCAGCTTATAATGAGCTCGTTCAGTTTGAGGAATCTGTATTAGCGTATGTTTGTATAGGCTGTGTGTGTGTATGTATTTTATTTTGTGCCTTCTTAATTTTTAAAAATGAAAACCGTTAAATTACAAATTGAGAACATAAAAATGATTTAAACGAATAGAGTCTTAGTATATGTATGCCTGTGTGCATGTATGTATGTATATATGCATGTATGTATGTATATATGCATGCATGTATGCCTGTGTGCATGTATGTATGTATGTATGTATATATGTATGCATGCATGTATGTATCTATGTGTGTATATATACAGTTTAACACAGGCCTGGCCAACAACGCGGAGTTTTCAGCCAAAAATTGTCCCTTCCAAATCCCTCACATTTGTATGCTCCCGACGTTAAACCGGATGCACAGCAAAGCAACTGACCATGCAAGAGGTCAAAGCAGGTCGCATTAAACTCTTTTCATGCCGAACAATTGAATTTTATAACTAGAGATTATTCATCAACAATTCAGCCGATAAATGCTTGCTATTATAGCAGAGCGTATTGTTTTTGTATTTTATTTTTGTATTTTCATTTTGTACTCTTTGTATTTCTTTTTGTATTTTGTTATATAACATTATGTTGTATAACTTTTTTAAATGTGTTGGCCAGGCTTGCTTTAAACTATAAATAGTAAAAATTCTCTTGGCCAATGACAAACAGCGTATCAAGGTCGTCGATATTTAGGAGGTTGCCATTGGTTACTGAGTAGATTTCCTTCTTCTGGGCTATCAGCCAATAAGAACGCTCATCCCACACGCTGCGAGATGCTAAAAATAGCTCATTAGATAGCTTTAGTATTTCTTTGGCCACTTCCTTTGGGTGGTGATGATAATGATGGTGATGTGATGATGATGATTGTGGCCATCGTCATCACCATCATCATCCTCATCGGCATTGTCACTAACTTTTCTCAGAGAATTTAAATCATATATCGATCTTAGGATTTCGATTTTTAGGCTTTCTTTAGTGCCTTTGGTACTAGTTGTTTCCTGAAGGGCACGATACTTCTCTGATGTTGATAAAGACGACGACGATGACGATGATTAAGATGATGATGGTGATGATGATGAAGATGATGGTAAAGATGATGATGATGATGATGATGAAGATGATGATGATGATGAAGATGATGGTAAAGATGATGATGAAGATGATGGTAAAGATAATGAAGATGATGGCAAAGATGATGGCAAAGATGATGATTATGATGATGATGAAAATGATGATAAAGACGACGATGATGATAAAAAAGATGATAAAGATGACGACGACGACAACGATGATGATGATAAAGATGATGATAATGATACCGAATTTGGTGTCAAAGCGTTCAATGAATACACCCTGCTCAACTATGCAGTTGTTAATCTGGAAGGTAATGGCCTGAAAAGTATCATCATAATCATCATCACAATTATCATCATCATCATCATCATCATCACAATTATCATAATCATCATCACAATTATCATCATCACCGTAATCGGCAACACAACCATCGTCGCCATCATCATCCTCATGATCATCGTCCCAATCATCACCATCACAATCATCCGTCGTCATAACCATCTTCCTCATCATCATCATCATCATCATCATCATCACCTTCATCATCATCATCATCATCATCATCACTTACTCTCTGTCGCAAGTCTAATTGATTTAAATTAAAGAGATATCTACTCATTGCCTCTTCCTTTTCATTATTATTACTATTATCATCATTATTGTTATTATTATTAATGTTGGACCTCAAGGGCTTGCGTTTCGGGTCGGAGTTCTGCTGGTGATGATAATGATGATGACCATGTTAGTAGTGGTAGTGGTAGAAATAGCAATGGATGATGATGATGATGACAATGATGATGATGTCATGGCATCACCATCATCATATGATGATGATCATATGATGAAGATGATGATGATAGTATGAGTATCATGATAACGATAATTAAACGACGACGATGATGGTGATGTTGACGACGACACAGATTTGATGATGATGATGATAAAAAAGATGATAACAACAACCACAATAACAATAATAATAATAACAATAATAATAATAATAACAATAATAATAATAACGTCTGTAATAGAGGATTCTATGATCATCTGCTCTTGTCTCAGTTTGTTGTTTATCACTTTAATGAAAGGCAAGTAGTTGTTCTGGAATTCTCTCTATTATTATTATTATTATTGTTGTTGTTGTTGTCATATTATATTATAGCAGTCAGCCAGCCAACAAACCAACCATTCAAAGACAGTCAGAGAAACCTTAATCTATTAACCATCAGCCAGCCACACAATCAATACAATCAATCCATTAGCCAACCAACCTATCAAAAAAACATCTACCCACATAGAGAAACATCAATTAACATTCAACCAACCAACCAATCAAACAGCTAACCATTCAAAGATCAACCAACCCACCAGCTAGCCAGCCAGCCAGCCAGCCAACTAACATTGAAACCACCAATCACCAATCCCCAACTAACTATCAACTGCTCTTTTGACCGCTTCAAGTCCAATATCTGATCCATCTCTGAACTGTCACACCTGTCGTCGATTAGTGAAATTAGGTGCTCAAAGTAGACTCTACCTGATTGTCCATTTGACTCTTTTTCTAAGGAGTCCCTGAATTTATACATTTTTTACACAATTATCTTCAGATTTTATTACAAGTTCTACACTTATGATACTGGCCTCAACCTGCTAAATTTGCAAATAAGAATATTTTTTATTTTTTTTTTTATTTTTATTTATTTTATTTTCAATAAGGGAACCAAATAAGTTTAAATGAAAAAACTTGTGGAGAGGCCACCCTAAGTACTTTACATGAGATATATATGCAATTTAAAACAGAACAGAAAATATACAAATTAAATTTCAATGCACGCAAAAATCGATAAATATAATCAGTAGGATTAACACTCGAAAACCAAAGTTAACATCTGAACATATAAGTATATACAGATATTACTAATGAATCTACAATCAAAAACAGAAAGTAGATTGGCAATGTGAGATAATTTATAGTATTTGATACAATAATTAAAAGTATGGATTGATTGAAGAGATGAATAAACGAGTCTAAGTGGACAGAAACATATGCTGAATTTAAAATAATTATTAGCGATGAAATGAGCCATATATAGTGTAATATATAAAAGGTTAAGATTTAGATGGTGGTGTCGGGATCAAGCAAATTTAACCGCGATCTCAGTTTAATTTTAAAATGGTACAATTCAGTGATAACCCTAATATCTGGGGGTACAAATAATTGCCAGATCTTAGGGCCCAAAATTTTAAGACTAGTTGCAACGAGCTTAAGGCGGGTTTTTGATGGATAAATAACAGACGCGTGTCTTGTGTTCAATATTTGGACGGAATTACTATAAATATAAAAGTTAGAAAAAGAGGGAGGGAGTAAGTTGTTCAGAAATTAAAGACAAAAATAGCCGTGAAGTAGATGTAAAGGCAAGGTAGTGACAAGATATTGTGCTCGACGAAAAAGGATCTCGTGTGAGAATAAGGTTTAAGATTAAATATTAGACGGATGGCTCTTTNCTGAGAAACATGCAGACAGTTAAGATGACTTTTAGGACTGTGACCCCAAAGAAGTATACAGAAGTATATATATATATATATGTCTATATGAATATATATAGACATATATATATATATATATATATATATATATATATATAGATATTTACATTCTAAAGTATAATATTTATCAAGATATCACGATATATTGATATAATTTACGATTTTAGGCTTGCATTTTTTTTTAGAAGAAATATGTATTTATTTTTATATTTTTGGTGCTGGTACGGCTCTAAGTACCTTCTATAAAAGTTAATTCACATACACAGCATATATGAAAAAATAATTAATGTAAGAAAGAAAGGAATGAATTAATAAAAATGAAAAATAAATATGAAAAACAAATAAAGGATGAATAATAACAAAAGAAAAATTACAATAAAAAAGACCATTCTACTAACTTACAAACTAGTTAACTAACTGACTAACTAACTAACCAATCAACACTTTCGATCCAGGCGGCAAAAGTACTTCTAATTTTGTGCGGGAAGTTATCAGTCGAATATAATTGTTGCAAACGCTCTCCCTTCTTTTTATCTTTCTTACAAATGTCACTCAGCATCTTCCATTGGGCCATTTTTCTTAATTTTATTTATTATTTTTGACAATTATTAATGTAGTTGGCTAATTAATTTTCTTCTTTGTTGTAATTTGTTGTGGGATTCTGGTTTTAACAATTACTTATTCCTAATTTTAATAATTTTTTGATAGGAGAATTTCAAGATATTAATATTTTTGTCTGAGTTTTTTTAAATAATTATTAATTAAATAATTTTTAATTAAATCATTCAAGTGGAGTTGCCATTTCCTTTCATTCAGTTTCAGACTTTCAGAAGATTTCAAATCATAATGATTTAATTAATTAAATATTTAATAATTAAATTAAATTAATTTATCATTTATTTGTTTATCCACAATATAAATAAATATAAAATAAATGTTAGCATAGTTTATTTTTTATCACATATCGTGAAATCACTGCCATTGATTAGTCGATCGGATCCTGGTGGGTTAGTTTCTATTTTTAGAGTAGCAATTCACTAACTAATTTAATTATATTTTAATTTTATTAATGGAAGGAATGAATGACAATTTGAATCATGCCTAAATTTAAATATTTAAAATAAACAAAAAATTCGTAATGCTTTACTTATTAAATTATTTATAATGTAAACCGGACCCTAAAGTGTGAATTTTGTAGGTAAAATCTAAAATATTTCCCCAAAAATAAAACATTAAAAAACCGAAACTAAAAAAATACACTTGGCTGTGTATATCTAACCGTTTATTTAAATACTATTTCGGTACTAAAAATATTTCGTCCTATAATATACGGCACAGTATTTTCAAAAAAAAATGAATTACCCTTAAAACTGAAAACTATTTGATAATAAAAACACAATTTCGGGTACAAAAATATAAGGATTTTAACTATTAATGGCAAATATGTGATATAAATAATGATTTTCCACGATAAAACGATGAAAATCGTTGTTAGAATTTCAGTAAATCTCATGAAAACTGCCGAAGGAATCAATAAGAAAAATCAATGAGAAATTCTTCTCTATTGGTAACAGTTGGCTTAAGAACAGTAACAACAATAACAATAATATAAATAAAACTAATTGTCATTATTACAATTAATTATTATTATTATTGTTGCTGTTATAACAAAACCTAGAAATTAATAAAAACAGTACACATCATCATTTCTGAGCCAGTCAAATTGCGGTAGGCAGGCTTCTCAGGTAAAGTAGTAGATTACCACGATGATTTATCTGTTAGGAAAATTAAATAAATACACAATAATGATAGCTCTAATAGCTAATTCGACTGAATTTTCTCGATTTAGTAATTATTTGATAATAAATAAATAATTCAATCATTTTATTTGACAACTGTTTGGCTATTTAAAAATTAATAAATAAATGGATGTCGACGTGTTTCAGCTCCAACTGTGGGAATGGGACGACGAGGTAAATAATATTAATAATAAAAATAATATATTTATGGTTATATGTTGTTTTCAATGTTGTTGTTGTTGTTGTCGCTGATATTATTGTCATTGACGTTGTTGCTTCTATTGCTCTTATTATTTAGAGTTCTTCTTCTTCTTCTTATTATTATTATTTATTATTATTTAGTATTATTATTATTGTTGTTGTTTGTTGATATGTTCTCAATTTCTCAATTAAAACGTTTAAATATTATTTTTTTTGTAACACCCAGTTTCTAACAGCCAATGAGGGCAGAGAATTTAAAAATGCTGACTGCTGGTTGGACGATATGCTAGATGACCTTTATCCTTATGTAGACTTCTCGTCCAATGAGAGCTCGCCTTCCACGGGAGGTCTCGACTCGCCAGCAAATGGGAGTATAGATTGCAATCAACTACTTAGAAACAGTACGTAATGCTGATTTTTATGATTTTTATGATTATTATTATTATCATTACTTTTATAATTACTAATTATTATTACATGTTATTATTATTATTATTATTATTATTATTATTATTATTATTAGTCTAATTATTATCGTTATAATTATCTTTAGTCATTATCTAGATCACTGTCCATCATCAGGTATAGACACTAGTTTCAGTGTCAACACGTTATGATTTATTAACATCGTCATTATCGTCGTCGTCATCATCATTATAGTAATTGTAGTAGGTAATAGTATAGTAACTGTGAATGATAGCAGGTTACAATAGTTTTTGTTGTTGATGTTGTTGTTGTTGGTAATGTTGTTGTTGTTGGTAATGTTGATGATGATGTTGATGTTGATGTTGTTGTTGATGTTGTTGTTGATGATGTTGTTGTTGTTGTTATTGATGTTGTTGTTGATGTTGTTGTTTTGTTGTTGTTGTTGTTGATGATGTTGTTATTGATGTTGTTATTGTTGTTGTTGTTGTTGTTGATGGTAATGTTGATGATGATGTTGATGATGTTGATGTTGTTGTTGTTGTTGTTGATGTTGCTGCTGTTGTTGATGATGTTGTTGTTGTTGTTATTGATGTTGTTGTTGATGTTGTTGTTGATGTTTTTGTTGTG
>NW_008703570.1:12785796-12811873 GCF_000326865.2 Helobdella robusta
GTTGTTGTTGTTGTTGTTTTAGTATCGACGCCATGACGCCTAGGTCCTATTGTCAGTAACTTTTCGCACAGTACTCCTTGAGTTAGTTTGACAAACTGACAGCTGATTGGCTTATTGCTGCTGATTTGGTAATCACGTGATGTGGTGTGCCATTGACGATTAATTTTGTTGTTACTATTATTATTATTATTAGTTGTTATTGTTGATTTGATACAGATCGTGTTCTTGGAATGGTTGGGTTTACTTTATTATTATTATTATTATTATTATTATTATTATTATTATTATTATTGTTATTATTGTTATTATTATTTTATACAATTTTTAAAAATTTTATCATTATATATATATATTTTTATCTCTCTCTCTCTCTCTCTCTCTCTCTATATATATATATATATATATATATTTTTATCATTGTCTGTTTTTTTTATGGTGAAAAATAAAAGATGTTCCCATTATTATTATTATTATTATTATTATTATTATTATTATTATTTTAATAATAATTATTATTAGTAGTAGTAGTGGTAATTGAAGTAGTAGTAGTAGTAATAATAGTTTTAGTAGTAGTAGCAGTAGCGGTAGTAGTAGCAGTAGTAGAAGTAGTAGTAGCAATAGTAGTAGTAATAATAGTGGTAGTAGTAGTAGTTGTTGTAGTAGTAGTAATTACAATAACAATAATAATAATAATAATAATCCTTGGTGTAGATTTTGTATTGTAGTATTTGTATAGTGATGCCAGCGACGTAGAAGGGTCTAGCTTTCATTGTTGCCTGCAATTTTTAAATATTTTTATCATGTCACATTGCTGTTGTTGTCGTTGTTGTTGTTGTTGCTGTAAGGTCATTCCTGATAATGATGTCTTTTTATTGTTGTCGCGATGACGACGATGATGACGTCTGCTTTGATTATTATCATATGGTTATACTCGTTGCAGCAGTTTAAATGCCTCCATTGCAAATTGCACTCTATGTTTAATGTTTTAATTATTTATTATTTTTTGGTTAGAATCAGAGATATATTTGCAGCATGCAATAATGAAATGATTGTACATGAGAAGAGTATGAGTTGTGAAAGGAGATGGAGTTGGTTGTTGGAGTTATTTTGTCGAGTGAATCTCTGGGCTGTGTGGATGATTGTGTGGATTGATCGGTTCGGGTCTTTTACCATTGACGTTCAAATAAACGTTTGAACATGCTTGCATTTGAAGCAGTTGTGATATTGTTCGTCACTAATTACGAACCAAGTGCAGAACGAATAACTTGAGTAAATAAATAACAATATAGCACCTCAGCCACTTGCTATGACGCTAAATAAAATGACATTATTATTATTATTATTATTATTATTATTATTATTATTATTGTTATTATATTATTATTATTATTTTTATATTATTGTTATTATATTATTATTGTTATTATATTATGATTATATTATGATTTTATTATTATTATTATTATTATTATTATTGTTATTGTTATTATTATTATTATTGTGCGAGTTACAACGTCTGAGGTGTCTGAGGTGGAACTTTTGGTAGATGAAAATTTCTGTAATGAAGAAGACTTCGATGGAACAAAACTGAGATTATTATTATTATTATTATTATTAGTTGTAGTAGTAGTAGTAATAGTAGTGGTAATAGAAGTAGTAGTAGTAGTAATATTAGTTTTAGTAGTTTATAGTTAATACAAGAACGAAAACTTAATTCAAGGAGAATGGAGGCCATTCGACCATTCTGAATTTTAAGGAAAACCTTTTGAACTTTCATAATCGCTTTATATTATTGTATTATATTGTATTATTATTTGACATTTCTATTTCTTATTGGCAATACAAGTGAGCGTGTCTGTGTGTCTGTGAGCGTGTCTGTGTGTCTGTGTGCGCGTGTGTGTTTTGCTTGGTTAGTCCTTGAAAATGGTGTTCTTCAAAACAAAGTAGATGTCTGTCTTGAAATTGTGCGTAAGTGCATACGTGCGTGTGTATGTGCGTTTGCATTATGTCCTCGTTTAGATACGTATCTACGCGTATGTGTAAGTAGGTTGCATGCATGTAGGCCTGCGTGTATTACTTCTTCTTTGATGTTGATATATGCATGTATGTGTATGTATATGTGTGTATGCATGTATGTATGTTGTATATATATATATATATATATATATATATATATATATATTTGCATATATATATATATATATTGAAACTATCTGTATGCATATATATATATATTGAGACTATCTGTATGTTTGTATGATGTACATAAATATGTTGGAATACTCGTACCGGAAACAGTTATTAAAATAGTAGCTGCAGCAACAGTACTAGCAGCAGCAGCAGCAGCAGTAGTAGTAGTATTAGTAGAAGTGGTAGTAGTAGTGATGGTAGTAGAAATATTTTATTGTTGCCATTGTTCAACATGTTTTATCTATAGACCTTGTCATCAAACAATCAAATGATTTAAGAGTTGTTTACATCTTGATAAAACATATATACAAAAGAGTATATATTAACATGTATGTATGTATGTATGTATGCATGTATGTATGTGTGTGTGTATGTATGTATGTGTGTGTATGTATGTATGTATGTATGTATGTATGTATGTATGTATGTATGTATGTATGTATGTATGTATGTATGTATGTATGTATGTATGTATGTATGTATGTATGTATGTATGTATGTATGTATGTATGTATGTTTGTATGTATGTTTGTATGAGTGTATAACTTCGAACAGTATAAATAAAATTCAGAACGTTTACAGATGGAAAAACTGTAAGCGATAATAGTATTACTACTACTACTACTACTACTACTACTGCTACTACTACTACTGTTGCTACTACTGCTACTACTACAACTACTACAACTTCTAACTTTTCATTATAAATTTTATTAATTTTATTTCAGATTATAACCCTGTTTTAACTGAAATTGCAGTTACTGTCGCTACTACAATTGCTACAAGCAACAACATTACAACAACTACTACTACTGCTACTACTAATAATAACAATAATAATAATAATACTAATAAAGAAATTATTTTAGTCCAAAAAATGTATAAAAGAAGCAACATTAATAACGAAGACGATAATGATGATGATGGAATAAAATTTAGCAATCATTATCATCATCGTCTTCCTTTCAATAACCATCATCATCATCATCACCGCATTGATGATGATGATGGTGATAATATAGATGATGGTGATGATGATGGAAAGCTGAAGCGATTTTCGTTGAATTACTCTTTCCGCAAAAACAACAATAACATTACTGATGGTGATAATGATACCGACGGTGGGGTCATGACCCATAGCGGTCACGTGAACTATATAGATACTATAACTAGCATCGACCATATAAATAAACATTACATTCGCAACAACGACATCAACAACAACATCAACATCAACAACAACATCAACAACAACAGCAACAAAATTTATAACATTGACACCTGCAACTTTACTCCAACTACCACAATTAAATCGGCAATCTATGTTGCAGAAGCAACAACAACAACAACGACAACATTTTCACAACTACATTTAGTGACTACTACAACTTCATTAGCAGCTGCCGCAGCAACTTCATTGGCGACAGCAACGACCACATCTTCATCTGGTTTGGTTCCAATGTTATGTGTCGATCAAGATAGTTTTGTTGTGGCTGATGATGTTGCGATAGATTTGACCTTGAGAAAAAATAAACATCTTGATCAACAAAACAACAACAACAACCGTATAAACGACAATTATATTTGCAATGATATAAAGGAAAATATGAATGATGAAAACAACGACAACATCAACAACGACGTCATCAACAACAACATCATCAACAACAACATCATCAACAACAACAACAACAACATCAACAACATCAACTTCAACCCTGATATCAATACTGACGTGTACACCGACTACTTCAAGATACATTTTGGAGCGTCTGGCTTGCCAAACTTATTTTACGAACATCAAAAACAACAACATCAACAACAACAACAACAATATTATTATCAATACCCACAACAACAATATCACGAACAACAACAATGTCATTATCAATACCAACAACAACTACAATATCATGAACAACAACAACTGCAGCTCTTGTATCAACAACCACATCTACAAAAAGAACAACAACAGCATGAACTTTTTACCCAAGTTTTGTTACAACAACAGCAACAACAACAACAGCAGCAACAACAACAACAACAACTAATTTACTTGCAACAAGCCCACAAAAAACAACAACACCACCATCGTCACCAACGACTTCAACATCATCGTCAACAAACTACTCAACAGGGTAACGAAAAACCAACGAACGACCATTACCCAGAAACATCATCATCATCATTACTATTCCCTTCTTCATCATCATCATCATTTTCAACACCATCATCATCATCATTTTCAACACCACCATCATCATCATCATTCTCGACAGCGTCTGACTTGTTAAGTATTTCAGTAGCATCACCATCACTAATATCGCCAACTATTACATCCTCAATGTTATCATCATCGTCAACATCATCGTCATCATCATCATCATCTACATCATCATCATTATCATCGTCAGCATCATCATTATCATCATCGCAAGTGTCATCATCATCACCACCGAGATTCGCGTCCTATTCGATGGATGATGACCCGACTTACAAAATGAATGAAGTTCTCTTCAATAACCCAGTGAGATCATTTTATTATTTCCTTCTTCCGTTCATTCATTCATTCATTCGTTCGTTCGTTTGTTCGTTCGTTCGTTCATTCGTTATTTCGTTCGTTTGTTCATTCATGCATTTATTCATTCATTCATTCAATTATTCAATCACTCAATCGTTCGTTCATTTGTTCGTTCGTTTGTTTCTTCCTTCCTTTATTCATTTATTCATTCAATCATTTAATTAATTCATTCAATCAATTCATTCATTCAATTCATTCATGCATTCTAGCCGCCCACCAGAGGCTATTTGAATTTAACTGAAGAAGAAAAGGAGACCATGATTGCAGAAGGTAAATAAATTTTTAATAAGAATAAGAAAAATTATTATTATTATTATTTTTATTATTGTTATTATTATTATTATTATCATGGAAAGGTTTCAGCATACCGTATCGTCTGCCTCTGACGCAGAACGAAGTGAAGTGTCTGAAGAAGATAAGAAGGAAAATAAAGAATAAAGTAAATTTATTCATTTCTTATCGTTCTTTCGTTTGTCCGTTCGTTCGTTCGTTCGTTCGTTTATTTGTTTGTTCGTTTGTTTGTTTGTTTGTTTGTTCGTTTGTTTGACTGTTCATTTGTTTTAAACTCAAATGTTCTTTCATTCATACATTCATTTATTCATTCATTCATTCATTTAGTTAGTCAGTCATTCATTCATTCATTCAATCTTTCATTCATTCACACATTCATTCCATTATACCACTATTCATCTTTTCTTTTATTTTACAAACGTGTTTACAGTTTCATTTCACTTTCGATTCATTCATTCATTCGTTCATCATTCATTCATTCATTCATTCATTCATTCATTCATTCATTCATTCATTCATTCATTCATTCATTCATTCATTCATTCATTCATTCATTCATTCATTCATTCATTCAATCAATCAATCATTCAATCAATCATTCATTCATTCATTCATTCATTCATTCGTTCCTTTTCTCTTTCGTTCTTTCACACATTCATTCATTCGTTTATTCTTTCACTCGTATGGAATTTCACGCTATGGTAAACACGTTTCTAAAACTTTAAATTAAAAAGAGTCAACTGACATTTAAAGAGAGAGAGAAGAGTTTCATTCATTCATCCATTCGTCATTCATTCTTTCTGTCATTCTTTCTTACATTCATTCATTCATTTTTTGACATTCATTCATACGTTCATTTGTTCTTTCTTTTTACCATACATTCATTAAGTTCTTAACTATTGCTTGCTTCAGCTAATAGCAGCCATCGATAAATCATTCATTGGTTTTTCATTTATATAAATTTAATTATTCATTTTAACATTCCTTCTATTATCCACTTGTATTTTTTTTAGATCTGATTCCTTTGTTTGTTAGTTTGTTCATTCATTTGTTTATCTATTCATTCGTTCGTTCGTTCGTTCATTCATTCATTCATTCATTCATTTTTTTTATACTTTCTTCGATTCATCTAAACGAAAAAGTATGGCAATTGGCTGATAAAGAACCAGCCACATTCACTAATCAATCAATTTTTTTTCATTTCATATGCTTTCTTGATGATTGATGATCTTGATGATCTTCATTGTACATTTATAAATCATTCATTCTGTTTTTAATTTTTTTATTTTCTCGTTCGTTCGTTCGTTCATTCATTCATTCATTCATCCAATCATATATCAAAATCACCGTCCATTGGTTGATTCATTTAATTCACTCACTCGTTCATCCATCCATTCCTCCAACTATCTATCCATATTAATAATTCATTATTCATACATTCATTCATTCATTCTTTCATTCTTTCATTCACTCATTCATTCACTCTCTCATTTCTAGTTATCAGCTCAAGAAAGTCGCCGAAAAAAAAGGGAGTACATTGACGTGATTGAGTCCAGGTAAAAAAAATTATTATTATTATTATTATTTATTATTATTATTATTTATTATTATTATTATTTATTATTATTTATCATTATTATTATTACTATTATTACAACAACAACCAAAAATAACAACAACAAAAACAACAATAAAAACAACAACAGAATGCAACAGTTCGATTAAAACTGTTAATATAATACGTGTAAATAATAGCAACAACAATAACGACAACAACAACAATAACAACAACAATAACAACAACAACAGAATGCAACAGTACCGGGACGAAAATGTGCACCTATTGAGGAAAGTCGAATTACTGAAAGAACAAAATAGGTTAATAATAATAATAATAATAATAATAATAATATAACAACAACAATAATAATAATAATGATAATAATAATAAAGTGAAACTGACTCGTAAAATTGTATTTGGTAATTTGCACTGTCGTAATTAATGGCCGTATAGTTGTCATCATCACCATCATCATCATCGTCATTGTCGTCCTGATGGTGATGATGATGATGGTGATGATAATGATGGTGATCGTCATCGTCGTCATCATCATCGTCGTCATCATCGTTACGTCATCACAACCACCATCATCACCATTGTCATTATTGTCATCGTCATCATCATTCCCATCATCATCACTGCCACCAGGAGTCTCTCCTCCCAATTAGAATCCATTCGGGATCGTGTGCATCTTTTGGAGCCATCCAAGCAAGGAGCATGCTTCATGGTCGGCGTTGTTATTATATTATAACTTATTATTATAGTTAATTGATTAACTGACTAATTAATTAATTGATTGATTAATGGATCAATAAATTAATCGATTGAATGATTGGTTAATTGTTCGGTTGTTGATGCCATATTAAGCATAGATATAAAAACGAACAACGCAGATTTTAGTTCTTTGCTTTGCCGTCTGTATCGGAAACTGGAAGTATCCGTGCCTTTGGAACGTTGGGTACAGCAAGGCTCTGACGTCATCAATACCCGCCCGCCATTTTTCAGGGATGGTCAATTTGGGCCCCCATCTGCCTGGCATGGTGATGGCTTATAGTAAGGATGTGCTGTCGAAAGATGTCGGACCGAATATAGAGCTACCGATGATTGATACCAAGTACAGATTTAACGGTTGGTACTGGTACAAACTCGGTCGTCGGTGTATTGGTATTTTGTCATTTAGTTTAGTATTATTGTAATATTGTGATTATTTTAGTGCGCGGGCACTCACTCACACACACACACACACACACACACAAACCTAACACATAAACTCACTCTATATATACAAACATACACACATACACGTACACACATACACGCGCATACACTTTAAATTTTTGTATTGCAAACAAAATTAACCCAAACGAAATTATCAAATTACTTTCCTTGCAGCCAACTCGAGAATGATATTCGAAGACGATACCGACTCAATACCGGAACAGGTTAACAATCCGATGCCAATCGATCCGGATGTAGGAATGGGAATAGTAGAGTACATGCCGCAAATTTTTAGCCGGTATCCGATATTGCCCGTTACATTATCGTGCCGAGTCAACGAGTCTGATTTATTTTGATATACCGGACGAATACTTGGATGAACAAATGAACAATATCAAAGATAAATATTTATATCCACATTTACTTGCCATCCTAGATAAAAACACAACAACAATACTACTACTACCACCACTACTACTATCATTACTACAGCTGCTGCTGTTACTACAACTTGTACTGCAGCTGCTACTACTACTACTACTAAGGCGGTTAATAACGAAGTATCATTATCGGCGATATTGCATCAGCGATACTTTTTCAAGTATTTTCTGGCATATTTTCAGGTATTTCATCGGCAAAACGTTTGATGGCGAACATTGTTTCAAATTAATTTTCCGATTTTAGGCAGAAAAATCTCACAACTCGATACAAATACTTTTAAACGTTAAGTGGATATATTTTTATAAATGAGTAATTAAATTTTCAAAGTTTAGCGCGCCTTCCAAATAGTAGGTATAACGTGGAATTTAGAATGAAGAATAGCATATTCGCCTCTAGCCTTCTTATAATATTCTGACACCTCCGTCAGTCACTCCTTGAAAACGTTTCTGTTCATTTATTTGCTTGGCTTATAAGGAAAACTTCAATAACCTGTTTCATTGACAATCCTCTCCCAACTTTTAAAAGGCAGCTGGTCTATATAGAAAGGATGAAAATATTTGCACGATCATTTTGGACTTAAATAATCTAATTCAGTGGCAATGAATTTATGAATTACCTGACAAAAATATTGCCCTTTTCATACTGACAAAAGTTAGGCGCGTGGCTTCTATGATGATTCTAAGACTAATACTAAACAATACATAAGTATTTATAATGATAATAATAACGACAGGGACAAATTCAACGTCCTCACCATTATCTTTTTAACATTCATCATCTCCATTTACTTTTTACATTCTTTCTCGTTGGTAACATTCCATTCGTTCATCTATTTCGTTTCTTTTATTTGTATCCATAAATGCATTCCAACACGCACGTGCGCACACTCACACACAAATATATATATACATATATACAGTGTATATATAATAACATGAATATTTTGTGATAGGTTGAATAACTGCTATTGATTTGATCTACCTTGCCTTATTTGTATATACTTATTTTATTTATATTATGAAGAAAAAATTTAACACAAAAACGCACACACACACAAACACACACACGCATATGTATTGAAGGTAATTGGATAATTATTTTGCTTGCTTCTCGGTGCCTTTACTTTATTTTTTGCGAAGTTTAGGATATATATATTTTTTTAATAAAATAATAAATATTAATTAATGCTTTCAATCAATTAATCAATTAATCAATCAATCAATCAATCATTCCACTAATTAATTAGACCCAATTTATTCGTTTCTATACCAATGAATGTTTTATTTACACAGACCAAAAAATGATCTGCCTCATTAAAATAGGTTCAATATTTTAAATTGGACACCAAAGGCTGAGTGCTAAAAAAATCCATCGACACTATTTAATATGTATCGATACAACATAAAAACAATAAAAACACACACACAAACAAACAAACAACACACACACACAAACACGTACACACACACACACACACACACACACAAAGTTGGACAGTGATCAATACTATATAAACAACTGATACAGACTAACATATTAACACAGAGCTAGGTGTAATGAACAAAAGATTAGATATAAACGTGCACACACACACAACCACACACACACACACAAACACACACACACAAATACATTCAACCGAACACACATACATTCAATCAATCAAACACACACACACTCACTCACACACACACACACACAGGCACAGACGAACATGTACACACATAAATTCAAACACGCATACATTCAATAAAAAACACATACACACACGAAGTACAACACATCTACTCTCTCTCTATTTCTATATAATAATTACAAGCAAATCCAAGTTAATAATAATAAATAAAAATATTAATTATTAAATCTTTTTCAGTGTCTTCTTGATTAAATTTAATCTTTGCTTGTGAGCCTCGGCCATGTGACTCTTCTTGATTGGCCTTATCTCCTCCGTTCCAAACCCTGGAACCCAGATGTTGTGGTTTCGTTCTGTCGGGTGGTGGGGTGTGGTGTGGGGTGGAGAAAGAAAGAAAGAAATTATATTAATAATAACAAATTATGATTATTAATTATAATTAGTAGCATTAATTAATAATAGTAAAAGTAGTAGTAGTGGTAGTAGTAGTAGTCACAGCAGCAGCCGCAGCAGTAGTAAGTAGTATTAGTAGTAGTAGCAGCAAATAAATATTATCAATGCTACTACCATTGTTGTTGTTATTATTTTTTAAAATAACCCTAAAGTATAACCGCCTACCTAATATGAGCTGTAGGTCTTTAACCTCGAGCGCGTTCGACTTTCTATTTTTAGCCAGGTCACATGACGTAGAGACGACATTATCGATGAAGTCGTCCGTTATCATTATCAGCATCTGTAGTGTCGTAAGAGAAATTATTATTATTCTATTATTATTATTATTGTTGTTGTTGTTATTAAAAAATGGTCACCACCAATGGTGTGATATGGCACTGATTGGTGTAATATATCTGGCACTGCTCTGTTGCAGCGATAACCGGGTTTGAATGCAAACAGATCCCTAACAATGTACGTGATGAGTTAGTTAATTCAGGTGTGATGAGTTAATCAATCCAGGTGTATTTTTGGTGTGCTATGCGTTTGTTGTTGTTGCGTACTACTCGAAGAGAAAATGCTAAAAATAGAATTTAGAACAAGCACCTCCTCGACGTCCTCCTCCAATTGTAACATGGGGTCGACCTCTTTCGCTAGATCGGTCAGCCTTTGCTTGTCAATCAACTACGTTATGGAAAAGTAATAACTGGCTAGTACTAAATACTATTTTTAATTACTTCAGTATTATTTTTACTAATTTTTTTAAAGATTTATATAGTAAAGTAATTGACACTGTTAAAAAATTCTATGTATGTATGTGTGTGTGTATGTATGTATGTGTGTATGTATGTATGTGTGTGTGTGTGTATGTATACGTGTAGGTAACCTTAAGTCCTTCTGTTGGCAGAGTAGGCTGTTGATAACTGTTGTTGAGATGGAGGTGAGTGTTGTTAGTTGAAGATGCCCCAACAACATTATTAACCATAATGTTGTTATTATTATTATTACTATTATCATTGGTGAATAAATTTTTAGTGGCGGCGAAGCTATTATTATTCATAATCATATTATTGTTGTTGTTGTTGTTGATGCTACTATTACTGAAAAATACATTATTATTATTATTATTTGTATTATTATTCGTATTATTATTATTATTGCTGATGTTATTGTTATTCGTCGGGTTGTTGCTCATAGCAACCGATGTTGCGGAAATTTGTTGCTGCTGCACAATGGAGCCAGCCGGAAAATTCTGCCTATCGGCGCTAGGTGACGCCAACAACTGCGGCGTTAGTGAAGCTGTTTGTGCACTGGCCGGCGGACACGGAGACGCGAACTCGCTGCCCAAATTTTCTGCCTAAATAATAATTGTAGTAATCAGTAATAATGGTAATGGGTAAAACAAAAAATCTGAATTATTATTCATGTTGAAATTGAATTGTGAGCCACTAATTTGAAATTTTTACAAGCTGATAAAAAACTAACCATTTGCAAATTTTTCGGCAATTCCTACCAACTCGAAAATATTTAAAAACCGTAAAACTTATTCACGATTTATACATAAAAACGACTTGCAGCCTTGTTCACTTTTTGTTGTAAGCCCAAACAAGAAAGTAAATTTAACTAATCGCTATTTACGATAGCTCTTTGTTATTAAAAGTAAATTTAAGTTGTAAAAGTAAACCTAAATTTAGAAGTTGTCATTTATAAATTTGGTTAAAAATAATTATTAAGAAATACTTCAGAATGATGTCCAACAAATTTCAACCAACTTTTAGTGAGAAAACTCACATGGGTTGGTCAGTGCTGGCCGTCACTAATCACATCATGAAATCGTCTGGTGCTGAAAGAGAGAAGTTGAAATTTTACATTAATTATTAATTTAATTAATATGATTAATAATAATAATATTAATTTTATATTTAATTTAATTATTTATAAATTGAAGTTTTATAACTAAATTATTGAAATTAATAAAACAAAGGTTTGAATTCACATTATACCTCCCACACCTACCTGAAATGGTGTTCCCTAACAATGTCCTGAAATTAGTGAACCAATCCAGTGGCCACGGTCTGGAATTTACGGCGTTGGAGGCCCTAAAATTAGTGGACTATCAGCATGAGTCGATTCATGTTGCAAATTCTAGTACATGGAAAGAAGCAAGGTCTATTTTAGTCCCTTGATAACCATTACAATTTTTAACTATTATTTCATTTATTTATTTTTTATTTTAAAAAAATTATTTATAATTTACTTAATATTATGTTGAAGCTATTTGTTTACATAACTATAATTAATTAATTAATTATTTATTTTTTTATTTATTGATCATAAACTTTCTCAAATATTTTTCAGAAGTTTCAGCAGCAAATCCAAGCACCTTTAATCATCATACCATCTCATTTTCCATATTTAATTATGTAAAACACGAATAAATTAATAAATTTTCTAAGGGCTGATTGTGAGCACATCGATAAGGTCGTAACTCCTTTCGACTGGACCTACACCACAGATTATAGAGGGTCTTTGGTTGGAAATTTTAAGGTGATGATTATGATAACGATGGTGATGATGATGAGGATGATAACTTTTATTCTTTCTTTCGTTTATCCATTTGTTCATTTATTCACTCAGATATTCATTAACTTGTTTTTTCTGATATTCATTTTTTTATTAGTCACTCATTCATTCATTCATTCATGCATGGACCCACTCATACAATCATTGGTATATCTAATTTTCTTAAGTCAAAAAAATCTCCAAATATCGACCATAGATAGAAGAGACAAAAGAGGAAATAGATATGGAAAGGTTAAAATTAAAAGACCCAATATTGTTCTATGCTGACGTAGCCCTCTACGAAGACGAGCTACATGATTGCGGCTGTTCAACAATTAGTGTCAAAATTGTTAGTATAACAATATCATGCTTACGTCACGTAACAGCTTCATATCACGTGATCTCATATGATGACGTCATTTTAATCGTGACATTATCACACGGTTTCATGTTACGTACGCCGTGACGTCATGTTGACGCCATTGATATGATCACTCCACATACATGATCACTTATTCAACTGTAATATCGCATCGCGTGTGACCTTAATTTAAAACCACGGCGTCATTTTAATGATGACATCACACACCACATGACGTCATTTCATCCATGACATACATCACTTGGCCTGACATCATTCTTCCATTAAATCACCTGTGACTTAAATCATTTCAACACGACCTCAACAGAGAACGATGCCGACATACTTCTTCATCTTACTGCGATTCTACTTGCGAGTTGACGACGTCTTAGTACGCGTGAACGATACCAGGATATTCCACGAGGTGAGTTTTCAAGTTAGCTCAGGCGGTAGAGATGCCGAGATTTTGCCTCGCGCTGGTTTTGTTATCGCGCGCTTACCTGGTTCGAAAGCAACCTGTGCCTCATAACTCAGAGGCTGTCATTGGTGTGGATGTGTGACGCCGTCTTTTGTGACACACACACACACACATATATATATATACACACACACACGTACACACACACGCATACACACACACATCAAATTTATCAATACACATATATACTACATAAAGATAAGTATAATTCAAAGATACAAACACTTACGTGTATATCAATGATTATATTTTTAAAGATTTAATACACACATACACAAATACACACATAGAAACATACACACACACAAATACACACGAACACACACACACACACAGGCAGATATTATAGCAGTTAATAGGAATGATGTTATCAAAACAAATTCTCTGCTGCCTTGTTTCACTGTATATCTGTCTGTCTGTCAACAAACAAAAATGACCATCTGTATTGTTTTTATTATTGTTGTTTTTATTATTGTTATTACTATTATTATTGTTGTTATTATTACTATTTTTTAGTTTGGCACCAATCACATCCTGAGAGAATTTACCAAGAGGCAGAGTAAATACGGCGCTTTAGAGGTTGCTGATGATGATGTAATGATGATGACGTAACGATGATGATGACGTGGTGATTATGATGATATTATTATTATTATTACTGTTGTTGTTGTTGTTGTTATTGTTAAAGGTTAAAGGTTAATCTCTTTTTTTTTTGCGTTTGCTTCAGAGGTTTCAACGACAAACACACACAGCGTATATGAATACGCGTGCAAATCGCGCATCATACACATTGCATATGATAGGCGGGGATCTCTTTGTATTCGAACCCAGTCATTGCAATAGCAAGACCAGGCGCCTTTAACCATTGAGCCATCATTGTTGTTATTGTTGTTTTTATTAGGTGCCCTTGGCTGTGATCAGGGACCCGAACGAAATCGTCCAGCACTTATCTGTTGTATATAAAGTGGTTGAAAAGTTGATCATGGTTGATTGATTGGATCGATTTGATTGGTTGGCTGGTGATTGGTTGAGCGAATGAGTAATTGAGTGAATGAGTGATTGATTGATTGAGTGGTTGGTTGTTTTATTCATTAAACATTCATTGATTGATCTGTCTATGTATTGATTGATTGATTGATTGATTGATTGGTTGGTTGACTGACGGACTGACTGACTGGCTGACCGACCGACCGACCGACCGACCGACCGACCGACCGACCGACCGACCGACCGACCGACCGACCGACTGACTGACTGACTGAGTAATAAAAAAATGAATTAATGAATCAGTTCAACAACTTGTATATTTTTACATTTTTTTAAAGCTCATAGAATATCGTTATTTCATTTATCGTTAACGATGACTTTATTTATTTCTTCAACGTATTATTTTTGATAAAAAAAATACATAACTAAATCAATTTTCTTAAATTTACCAAAACGATGATGACGACGATGATGATGAGTGAGATTTTGATTTTGTTGTTGTTGATGATGACGACGATGATGATGATGAGTAAAATTTTGTTGTTGTTGATGATGATGATGAATACGGGAAGTAGGAGAGATGGATGAAGAGGAGGATGAGAGATGACGTCATTTTTGTAGTTGCTCCTGTCTAATAAGAGTGTTGTTGATGACGATGTGGTCACGTGGGTCATAACTGGATAACGATCATGATAATGATCGTCGTTTTGATAACGATGGCCGATGAGGATGACGGTGATGGTGATGATGATGATTGATTGAAATGATGATGATGATGACGTTGGCGATATGAAAAGTCAACAAAATATCGAAGCAAGAAACGGATGTTCAAACAAACGTATGTATGTTTGTTTACAGATAAATCGAACATACACACACACATTTATACACACACATACATACATACATACACACATATACACACACAAATATACTTGCATACACATACATACAATACTACACATACATACAATACTACACATACATACATACATTCATTACATACATACATACATACATACATACATACATACATACATACATACGTACGTACGTACGTACGTACGTACGTACATACATACATACATACATACATTCAGAATAAATACACGTGCCGATGTGGCGCAGGGGCGGACGAGTTTGGGCAACACGGTTTGGTTTGTTGCCTGGGTGGGGGCCGTCAACTACGTCACTCAGCGCTAAACGAATACATTTGTCGGCTCTTCTCCAAGGCTTCAATCCCGGTTCTCAAGGAACCATCCGGCATTTCTGCGCATGATGGTAGGCGCCCAGACGGATGCACACTAATACCTTGGAGAGCCGGCAGATGTTTGGCGTGGGATGTTACGGTCCCTGGCACCCTCGCCGAACGATACGTAAACTGACAAGTAAAGAATGCGGTTTGGCCGCGGCCAGGGCAGCGGACGAGAAAATGAAAAAATATGGGAACGCCCTCCCCTCGATGGAATTCTTGCCAATATGTATCGAGGTTCTCGGCCCGATGGACCCCAACACCCTTAAATTTCTTAAGGCAATATGCAAAATGGTCAGCTTCAGATCAGGCAACAGCAGGGAACTGTTTTTTGCAACCAACCACATTTCGTGCTTGTTGCAGCGGTTCCTGCGTGTCTGTGTGCTTGAAAATATCCAACTGAATGCCGACATGTGCAATTAACGACAAATCAAAGTGTTAATCCATTTGTTACTTGATGTTTGACGGTTCAGTGTCACTCATCATGTTTTGGTTTTAACATACATACATACATTTGAGTATGTACACTTGTATTTCTAAATATGCGCATGTATTAGAAGATTGCGCTATCTCAGTGCATTGCTATTATTGTTATATTATTATTATTATTTATATTTTTGTTATTATAATTGATGTTATTATTGTTAATAATATTATTATTATATTATTATTATTATTATAACACTTGGAGTAATTTAGCTTACTATTTTTTCATTGCTTAAACTCACCGACCGTTAATAACTCGAGGCGAGAATTTTTATTTTTTTGCTTGTTAATATTGTTGTTATTGTAGTTTAGTAAAAGTAGTAGCAGTAGTAGCAGCAGCAGCAGCAGTAATAATATGTAGTAGTAAGTAGTTGCAGTAGAAGTAGTTGTTGTATTAGTTGTAGTAGTAGTAGTTGTTGTAGTAGTAGTAGTTGTTGTAGTAGTTGTAGTTGTTGTTAAGTAGTTGTAGTAGAAGTAGTTGTAGTAGAAGTAGTTGTAGTAGTAGTAGTATTTAAGTAATTAGTAGAAGTTGTTGTTGTAGTAGTTGTTATTATGATTATTGTTATTTATTATGATTATTATTTTATTATTATTTCTATTGTTTTACTCGCATGTTTGTTCTAAGTTTGTTTAATTTTTTTATTTATTTATCTAAGATATGTTTTCATTGCACGTGCTAAGCTAATGCATGGGTTGGGTGGATGGGTTTTTCCTGTGTTTGTGCGTGCGTGCGTGTGCGTGTGTGTATCTGTATTTCTCTCTCTTTTTCTCTCTTTTTTTTCTCTCTCTTTTTTCTCTCTCTTTTTTTTCTCTCTCTTCCCTCTCTCTCTCTCTCTCTCTCTCTCTCTCTCTCTCTCTCTCTCTCTCTCTCTCTCTCTCTCTCTCTCTCTCTGTATGTTTGTGTATCGTGCCCATAGCCGGCCGGCTACTGATGCTGGAACGGTACTTTCCCTTTTCCGCAGTTGTCCAGTAAAGGAGATGGAATTCCTCTCAAAAGAAGATGAAACGTTTTTGCTGGCTGTTCTAACCGGAATAAGAATATAAGTCCTGCTTTTTTTGTTTTTTTTTTCGTTAGAAGGATGTTGATTTGCCAGACAGCGGGAATTGATCTGGCTGGCAACATCTTGTTTTGTTCCCGCTGTTTTAAAAACACCTTTAGTGCCTATACATACATCTCTCTCTCTCTTTCTCTCTCTCTCTCTCTCTCTCTCTATATATATATATATATACATAATAAACTTTGATGTCGTTTGATCAATTTTTTAATTTGTTTAAACAGTGCTTTTATTAAAGGAGTTTCTCACGTTGTTTAGCCCAAATGCATACATATGAATATGCATACACAACACACACACAAACATACATACATACATGCATACACACATACATACCTACTAATACATACAAAACATTGTGTATATTTGTAATTATATATAAGGTATTTCTCAGAAATACAAGCAACAAACACACAGTGCATGTTAAATAAGTGTGAACCAACGCATCACACAGAAACAAATTGCATGTGGTCACCAGGGATTGTCTTGCATTCAAACCCAGTCAGTTCAAATGCAGTGCTAAGTATCTTAAACTTCACGCTATAACACTGCCCCATCTCTAGATACGCAGGTAATTTTTTTGGTAAATTTTCTGATCGTATAATTGTATTTGTGTATTTGTCTGTGCATGTGCGTGCGTGTATGTGTGTGTAAATGTGTGTGTATGTGTTTTGTGTATTTGTCTGTGTATGTATGTACGTGTATGTGTGTGTGTTTGTGTAGGGTATGTTTGTGTGTATTTGTATATGTATATTTAGGTATTCCACTCTGTATAGTTTTCTTTTTTTGGCATGCATGCATTAAGTGTATACATGGCGATAAGTTTGTTCATGATGATGTAGACAAATATTTGTATAAACGAAGTAGGTGAGTGTGTGTCTGTCTGTGTGTGTATCTATGTGTGCGTGTATATACATATGTGTGTTTGTATATATATATATATATGTGAGTATTTGTGTGGGTGGTTGTATGTATGTTTGTATGTATGAATGTATGTATGTTTGATTATAAATGTATGTATGTTAAAACCAAATCATTGACGGATGACACCAAAAGCCAAGCGTCTGACTAAATTTGATTTTATTTGCTATAACGTCACTCAACCCCGTCGGCATTCAACTCCACATTTTCCAACACACAGACGCGCAAAAACCGCTGCAGAATGCACGAGATATTATTCATAGCGAAAAAATATTCCCTACTATCGCCTGACCTAATACTGATATTTTTACAAATTCGATTGAAAAACCCGGAGGTGTTACGGTCCATGGGGCCGAAGACCTCGATACAAATCGGTAAAAACTCCATCGAGGGGAGAGCTCCGTCGTACTTTTTGATCTTCTCGTCAGATGCCCTGGTTGCAGCCAAACCGCTTTCTTTGCTAGTAAGCTGCACGTAGCGCTCAGCAAAGGTGCCTGGAACGGTAACGTCCCACGCCAAGCACCTGCCAGCTCTCCAAGGGATCAAGGTACACCCGTCAGGGCGCTTACCGTCGAGCGTTTTGGAAGTGCTGAAATCAGTTCACGTGCGGCGTGGACGGCCGCCTCAGCACCACCTTTCACACCGACGCCCAATTGGATAGGATAGAGTTTGGCTTTGACCTGTTCCAACACTAGCGCCAGAGCGCACTTACTGGCCAGCCTCCTCCAGAAATTCCCCACCGCGATGGGTCTGATCCCTCCATCTTTTTTGTTTAAAGTCACCAGACGGCCCCCAAAAAAGAAACGGCTAACCGCGGGAGGGCAGACCCCAGATAACAACAAATTTACAAACCGGGTGAGGTTATTTAACAATTCATCGGTGGGCGTCGGACCGGAAAGTAAATCCTTTATGTGCTGAGGCCTCAAGCCATCAAGGCCTCCCGATAAACCATTATTAAACAACTTTAAAGCCGTCAACACCTGGGCTGGTGAAACGCGACCATTGGACGGCTCCTGCGCGGGGAAAGCTCGCCTGTTCAATGGAGCACTGGGATGAATAGCTTTGAGTTTAGCGAGTGTCTCAGGCGAGCTCTCCGCCAGGCCTGCGGGCGAACAAGCAAGTCTGACGGCCGCCGAGAGACTGCCCTGTTCAATCCGAGTGGTTACTGCACTAATCCAACTGTTTGGATTGTGCTTACGCGGTTTGGTGTTGTGGTCAGTGTTGAAGCTTGCCACAATAATCTCGACTTCGGTCGAACTGAATTCGGCCAACCGTTTAATAACGTAATTGGCTTGATTAGTCCTGCGACCGCCCCTGGTGGGCTTGAACAAAACAAATGCGAAAAAACATTGGAGCCTGCACCAATGGGCCGCGTCGCAGGGATCATCGCAAACGGCCGTCAATAAAGCCGACAATGCTTTAGATACCTTGTCTCTGCACGGTTTTTAATCATACAGATGGGCAGTCCTCAAAACGACCGTCAGCCTGTCAAAAACATGAAAAAAATCCACTTGGGAGGGACTCTCCGAGACCGACGCTGAAGAACCGCGTGTAGCAACATGAGGGCTGATGACAGGTGCAGCGGTAAGAGGCGGTCGCGCGGAAGCAGATGAACCAGCCGGAGGCTGGTCGGCTGCCTTGAACGAACCAGGGCATTCCTGGCCCTTCACTTTTTCTCCATGTCGATATAGTTTACCGTCCGGTTTTATTTTATAATGATTTACAAACCGTGCATTGGTATAGGACCGGTGCCATTACGTCAACGAAATAAAATTAAAAGCGAGTAGATAAAACCGTGTGAACAGTGATAAAATAAAATAAATAAAATTGTGGTGAAAATATAAAAGGTTAATTTAAATAAATTTAAAAATTAAAAGAAAAACTAGGAATGAAACAGAGAAAACATAAATAAATATTAATGAGCATTGTACGGTGCAGCTGGGTAAAAGCCCACAGCTGTTGTTAAAGTATGGTAAAGCTAAAATTAAAAATTTGAGACCACAAAAGTTAAAAAACCAACCGAACGGCGGGACACTAATCCGAAAAAGGGCAAAAAAGCGACAACTTATGAAAACCACACCTGAAAAACCGAAATTATTGCAACAAAAACCTTAAAAACCAGAAATATTACTAAAAAGTGTATGTATGTATGTGTGAATGTATGAATGAATGAATGTTTGTATGTATGTATATATGTATGTATGAATGAATGTTTGTATGTATGTATGATGTAGATATGTATGTATGTGTTTGTTGGCTCATTACGTAAGTCTGTCTGTCTATGCTTGCCTGTATGTCTGTATATGTGTTTGTAATTGTAAATGTATGTGTGTGTGTGTATATGTGTTTGTATGAGATTTTTTTTAAAAATATATACGTGATCGCAAGCAGGATATAGATATTTCAAGCATAATTTGAAATATTAAATTAAACTGGTTATCACAGAAAAACTTATTATTATTATTTTGATTATTATTTATTATTATTGCTATTCTTTCTATTTTTATTACCATAATATATATATATTCTTCTTCTTATTACTATATATATATATATATATATATATATATCTATATATATATATATATATATATATATCCCCTTTCTATCTCTCTCCTCTCTCTCTCTTTCTCTCTCTCTCTCTTTCTCTCTCTCTCTCTCTCTTTTTCTCTCTCTCTCTTGTTTTCTCCCTCTTTCTTTCTCTCTCTCTATATGTATACATATATTATATATATATATATTCATATAACGGTTTCACGTGATGATATACTGTGTTTCAATGTTTCTCCGACAACTATCATCTTAAATGAATATCTGTGCATATTTGCTATTAAATTATTTATTTATTTATTTATTTATAACAATAATAATAATATGAATATGAATAATAATATTTGTAAATATTATTATTAATGTTGCTGTTGTTATTGTTGGTATTATTAATATTATTATTGTTTTAGCAATTGTTACGGGTGGTAACATTATTTGTAGTGATATATATCGAATAATATTTATAATAGTATTTATAATAATAATAACAATAATAATAATAATAATAATAACAATAAAAATAATTAGTATTCGACGTAATTATGTTTGGTCGGTGGTCAACGATCGATTGGACGAAGGATTTATTAAATAGTAATAATTGTAATAATAATAGTAACAATAATAATAGCAACAATAATAATTCTTATAATTAACCGAAAAATAATTAATTACGTTTGGCGGTCATAAAAACAAATGGACGAATGAATGATTGAATGACTACACTCTATCAATCATCTCTTGTAGGTTGGTTTAGGCCACTATTCATTTCCTCCATCACCACAACTAATTGTCATAAAAATTATAATTGTAATAATAATTAATTACAATAATAATAATAATTACAATAAAACAATAGTAGTAATAATACAAATCTTAGTCATATACAGTGATATTTATAAATCTTTATCATTATTTTTATTATTGTTGCTACTGTCAATGTCGTTATTAATGTTACTAGTTTTATTTTGCTGACTGATTGATTGTTTGATAAGTTGGTTGGTTAGTTGGATGGTTGGCTGGTTAGTTGATTGGTTAGTTGGTTGGTTGGATGGATTGTTGGCTGGTTGGTTGGTTGGTTGGATGGATGGTTGGCTGGTTAGTTGATTGATTGGTTAGTTAGTTAGTTGGTTGGATGGATGGTTGGCTGGTTAGTTGATTGATTGGTTGGTTGGCTGGCTGGCTGGTTGGTTAGTTGGTTGGTTTGATGTGGGGCTGGTTGGTTGATTTGTTAGTCGGTTGGTTGGTTAGATAGTTACAGGAAACAGAAATCTGAGAATTAGGAAAGTTTTTTTATACCGGACTAGAGCGGATGTTGGGACATGGAAAGTGGAATGTTTACCTGTAAGAAAACAACAAGTTTAATTAACGGGCGTGATGACGCAACGTATTGTTTGGAACAGTTGCTAAAAGTACAATGCGCTAATTTTGGCAGTTTCGGGTTTGGCAATGAGAATTATAATGTTTATAAGAGGATTGTTAAGGATTGGTCTGTTGAATGTCAGGTCTATTAATAATAAAGGTTAAACCTTAACCTTTAACCTTTATTATTATTGAAGTAGATAACCTTTGAAATGACACGTTGGTTCTGTTAGAAACATGGCATAGATTTGAAGGTGATATTTCGGTTAACTTAGCTATGCCACCTGGTTTCTCATTTGTGGATTAAGTCAGATAACGCGACCCATGTCAAAGGGGATTGGTGATTTCAAATGATTATAAATATAAAAAGATAAATCTACCTCTATTTTTCAAGTTTGAAGCTGTGTTATGAAGATTGGGATTGATCAGTTCTGTTTAATTGCTCTCTACATACCTGGCACGGATCAGATAACTTCAGTATTCTTTGAAGAGTTGATTTCTATGTTGGAGTTTATTTCAATGTCAGAAGCTTATGTTGTACTTAAGGGCGATTTTAACATTCACATTGAAAAGAGGAATAGTCCTTTTACTCTACGACTGCATGAAATACTCGGTATGTTTCAGCTGGTGAATCCTGTTAATCTATCAGCAAACGCATGTGTCTAGAGGTATGCTAGATCTAGCTATTTGTTCGCACGGTTTTTCAATTCATGATTGGATGGTTGATCTACGTTCAGTGTACTCTGATCACAGTTATATAAGTGTGAGAGTGGAGTTGACCTGGTTGATTGGTTGGTTGGTTGGTTGATTGGTTTGTTGGTTGGTTGGTTTGTTGGTTGGTTGGTTGATTGGTTGGTTGGCTGGTTAGTTGGTTGGTTGGTTGATTGGTTGGTTGGCTGGTTGATTGGTTGGTTAGCAGATTGATTAAATGATTAATTAGTCATCTAGCAAAAGCTAACTTCGTTTATTGAGATGCAGTTAAAATAAATTTCTGCTAAGATAAATTATAACATTAATATTTTTATTATTTTTGTAGTAGTAGCAGCAGCAGCAGTTTCTGTAGCAGTAGTAGTAGCAGTAGTAGTAGCCGACTATAATCATGATCACTATCGCGACACGCACGCGACGACGCTAGGTGCAAATATAATTATCAAAAAACTCTTTCAATAATACTTCTTAACGCTATTATCAAAATTACGGAGGCCATAATAAAAGTAGTAATGATTATAATTATAGTTATAATAATAATTATAGTTATAATAATACTTATAGTTATAATAATAATTATAGTTATAATAATAATTATGGCTTTAATAATCTTCTGATTATTATTATCGAAATACAATAAAATTATATGCAACAATAATAATTTTTTCACATATTTAGACAACAACAACAACATATGGCGACTCACTCCACACACGCACACGCACGTACATACACACACACACACATACACACTGTACTACACACCACACACACACACTATACCACACACACACACACACAGTTAATAAAAATATCGAAATGTCATACCACATATTCAGTTTTGTTCTTTAATTGTTCAGGTGTATTTGTATGTATTTGAGTGTTTGGTTTTGATGATGATGATGACGACGACGATGATGGTGATGATGACGATTGTGAAGATGATGTGTTTTTTTGTTTTATTTTTTGGACATTATGAACAAATTTTGTTTTATTAATTAGTAAAATTGATAATTGAACAGTATAACTTCTGTTAGTTAAGTTACCGCACGAGCCCTGTGGGCTTCCGGTTTTCCTTTAAAAAAATAAATAAACAATCGAATATATATATATATATATATAAATGATGATGACGATTGTGAGGATGATGATGACGATGACGATGATGTTGTTCTGCTTTTACTGTGATGGCGTTGTTTACGTTGCAAAACATAATAATGATATTAATCATAATAAAATTATTATTATTATTATTATTATTATTATTATTATTAAGGTAATGATCGTAGTTTTTGTAATTAATTTCTCGTCAAACCCTCTACACAAATATTTATTGATTGCTTATGCGGAAATAATGTTATTATTAACGATGATGATGACGACAACGATGATGATGATGATAGGTGAAAAAAATGAAAATTGAATGAATGAATGAATGAATTAACGAATGAACGAACGAACGAACGAATGAAAACGATCGAATGAATGAACGAACGAATGAACGAACGAACGAATGACTGAATGAATGAATGAATTGACGAACGGATGAATATACGGATGGATTGAACGTTCAAAAAAGAATGAAACTTGAAACATAAACAACATATCACATGGACGGCATGATAAAAAAACACTGCTACTAACAACTTCACGTGCGGTTCCACTTTTTAATGTTTTAAAAACTTATAAAAAATAGTTTTGCCTAAGGTTATACATGTGTTTCGAGTGAACATGTATGTACGTATTTAGTATGTTTGTTTGCATGCCTCTGTGGGTTTGCTTGTGTTTGTGTGTGTGTATGCGTGTGTGTGTGTGTGTGTGTGTAAGATGTGTAAGATTTTATAAACATATGTCTGGATAAAAATAAGGTAAAATGAATGATAGATCGATAGCATAACATATAATTTACCGTGTAGTAAAAAACTTAATTTAATATAAAAAATCGAAAATGAATTATTCAATAAATAATAACTAAATAAAATGTTATGTCTAAATTTTTTGGTTACCTTCATTCATTCATTCATTCGTACATTAGTTCGTTCGTTCGTTCGTTCGTTCGTTCATTCATTCATTTATTCATTCATTCATTCATTCAATCATTCATTCATCTATCTGTAATTACTTATTGTATTTGTTTATATTCATCTCCGCTAACAATTACAAATAAATCTTTCTTCATTTTCTGACTGATGGTTTGACGAGAGGAGTGATAAACAAAATAGATGGATGGATGAATGAATGAATGGATGGATGAACAAATGATTGATTGATTGTCTGATTAATTGAATGATAGATTGATAGATAGATGGATGGATGGATGGATGAATATCTAATAGATTAGATGAATTAATTTCATTGATTCACTCATTAATTAATTGATTCATTTTTCGATGGATAGATTGATTTATGGATATAATGATTGACGGATAGATGGCAGATGGTTAGATAGAAAGAAAGATAGATCGATATTTAGATAGATCGATGGATGGATGGATAGTGTGACTCACGGACCGAAAAATGGATGAATGAATGAATCGCCATCCCTTCAAAACATATCCACCCTCATTGTAATCATAGCATTCTCTTTTGTTACTTTAAATTTCACCAAATCATCATCATCATTATTATTTTTATTATTATTATTATTATTATTATTATTATTATTATTATTTTACTACCCCCCATCCAGGGTTTTATTTTTGTTACTTTAACTTATGCAAAGACACGAAGTTGGTTTTTGTTCGAGCAACTAAACGATCGGGAAATCATTGACAGTTATGAAGAAATGATGATGAAGGCGATGGTGATAATGATGATGGTAATAATGATGATGATGGTGGTAAGGATGATGATGATAATGATGATAACGATGATGATGATGATAACGATGATGATAATGATAACGATGATGATAATGATGGTAAGGATGATGATGATAATGATGATAACGATGATGATGATGATGATGATGATGATGATAATGATGGTAACGATGATGATGATAATGATGA
>NW_008703570.1:12811923-12821241 GCF_000326865.2 Helobdella robusta
TTCTCTCTCTCTTTGTCTGTCTGTCTCTCTCTCTTTCTTTGTCTCTCTTTCTCTCTTTTCAGTTCTTCCTCTCATATTTTCCTCCGTATCTCTTCCTCGAGTAAATCACCTCTATTGCAACTTAATATCATCAGCCTCTGTTACCCTAAATAGTCAATACCTTTTTTCTAACTCTGCTCAGCTTAGTTTGATTGATGGATGGATGGATGGATGGCTAGATGAATGAATGAATAAATGAATGAACGAACGAACAAAAAAAGAATGACTATTGAAAAGAAGAAATAAATTAATGAGTTAATAATATAAAATTCTCATCCTGTTAACGGTAACTCTTTCTATTATCTTCAACTAAAAATTTCTAGGTAGTTATTAAACATCTAAAATTATAGATAATAATTAAATAATAATAAAATAAAAATAATAATAACAGCTATTAGTATAATAATAATAATAATAATTTTTATTATTAAATTATAAAAATTCAATAATATTATTCTGGGAAATTAAAATTTTATCACCGTAACTATTCGCATGCCAAAAAAGGACCAAAGATTCTAGGTTGATTTTTTATAATAATAGTGATAATAACAATAATATAAACTATTATTATTATTATTTAAATTATTTATTTATTATTATTATAGAATGTGTTATGGATAAAATGACGTCACCTAATTTAGATGATGACGTTCCGAAATCAACAGATCTTACTTTGAAATTTTTTTTGTCAAAAATTTCAGGAATGAACAGCAAACACCGACAACAAAAAAACATCATCAATTAGCAACACTAACAAAATCATAAGCATGTAAACATATCGAAACAACAACAACAAAGTCATATCACAACAACAACGACGATGATTACGCCAACAAATCAATCAACAACGACAGTGCATTTTTTCAACACAACAACAACAACAACAAACAACACTTTCTTCAGTAACTTGACAGCCCAACTACAACAACAACAACAACAACGTTACAACTTTACTAAAGAAGAAATCGCCTACACCCATTATTACCCAGCCCTTCTAATAAACCGATACGTCACGCCGATCTGGTACTTTGTCGGTATATTCGGTAACATCCTCTCAGCTATAGTTTGGCTACAGCCCTACATGCGACGAAATAGCTCTTCAGCTATTTATCTAGCTTGTCTCAGTATTAACGATACCTTTGTGTTGATGCTACATCCTATTTACGAGCTAACATATATCTGGTTCGTTAGCTTAGTCGATTATCCGATTCTTTGCGAGACTTATGCAGTTCTATTTCTGGCCGCACAGTATATGGCACCGTTTTTGGCCCTGTGTTTTACAGTAGACAGGTCGGTCGGTTTTGTAACGGTTTTGTTTCGGTTTTGTATCGGTTTTGTTTCGGTTCTTGTCGGTTTTTTTACAAGTTGTTGTAATAGCGGTAATTATGCTGTAGTTAGAATTGCGTGATGATAATTATAAAGATAATGATGGTTTCGCAGGTGATGGTAATGATGATAGTTGTGATGATTACGTTAATGATGATGGTGATGATGATGATGATGATGATGATGATGATGACGATGAGGAATGATAAATGAAGGATTAAAAATCATAATTAGTTATTTAGCGCTATCAAATTGTGCAAATAATAACAATGACGATGATGATGGTGACGACGATGATGGTGATGATGATGATAGAAACAATAATAATTAATTATTTATCATCATTATCATCAACATCATCATCATTATCATGATCCTTTCCATCGTCATCATCATCATCATAGTCGTTGTCATCAATTTTCTAGATACATAGCTATATGTTACCCATTCAAAAAGCATAAACACTGCACGGTCAAAAGAGCCATTCAGGTTTAAATCCATTAAGATGATGATGATGACGACGACGATGATAATGATGATGGCGATGATGATGACGACGATGATGATGGTAGAAGATGGTATTGATTATAGTGATTTTGATGATGATGATGACGATAGCGTTATCAATAAAGTCTATATAAATAACGATGATAAGATGATGACAAACTCGTCTGTATTTCACTATACTACTACTATGACTACCACTGCTACTTCTACTACTACTACTACTACTACTACTACTACTACTACTACTACTACTACTACTACTACTACTACTACTACTACTACTACTACTACTGCTAATAATAATAATAATAATAATAATAATAATAATAATAATAATAATAATAATAATAATAATAATGATAATGATAATGATAATGATAATGATAATAAAAATAATACAAGGTCGTAATGGGTATGGTGAGTTTATCATTAAGCCTCTGCTTCATACAGGCATACTTCTGGACTTATGACTACAATACGGAGGTTTTTATTATAACTATTATTTCCATTGTTGTTGTTGTTGTTGCTGTTGTTGCTGTTGTTGTTGTTAATCAATAATTTCATAGCCACGTACACTCGGCGAACTCAAAAATGTTCCACCGATACGCAATTTAACCATTCAAATTGCGCCATGAAAACAAAACAACTTTCACCAACCAATCAGAAGTGCATGGTCAGGGAAAACGTCCTTGACCCTCTGTGGACGAGGTGGACCTCGTGTACCGAGTCAATAGTCTTTCTACTGGTCCCTCTGTTGAACTTGATCATCAACTTGAGAGTGATTAGGGAGATATACAGACTCTCGTCGTCGTCGCCAGAGCAGCTACAGCAGCAGCTACAGCAGCAACACTCGAGATTGTCTGTTTCCATGTCTGGAGTTAGATCGCAGTCGCAGCAGCTACTTCCTCAGCAGCAGCAGCATCAACAGCTACGTCAACAGCATTCACATCAACAGCACTCTCCACAACATAAACTACTTCTACATCAACAACAGCGTAAACAGTCGTTCAGTAAATCATGCAGGCCTATTTATAAAAACCTAAGCCGTAAAAACAACGACAACCACAACGACGACAGCCACAACAACCACAACAGCCGCTACAACAACAGCAGCAGCAAACAGAAGAGCGATAATGTCGTTGTTATTCTAAACGAGAGTGATAATGGAAATATTTATAGAAACAGCCAGAATACTCTGAGCGTTAATAATTTTAGCACCACCAACACCACCAACAACAACAACATTAACGATGACGATAACAACAACAACAATGACGTCACAATTAATAGCAGCAACAACACTAACAACAACAACAACAACAACAGCAACCTTAACAAAAGTATGACCGAATTGAAACGCAACTCTAAATGGTCATTATCATCCATAAAACGTTCCGCAGATAACATCAACTACAACAACCTCAACAACCACAACAACAACAACAAATTCACCAACAACAACATCAACAGCGCAAGTAGCTTCAGCCTAAAAAGACTAAGCAGCAGCGTCTCGAGATGCAGTCGAACCCACGACCACCAACACAACCACACGAAAAGCCACGCCAACGTCGGATCGGCCGCGGCTACAAACGTCATGCTGCTATCGGTTTCCTTCTACGTCATCTTTACAACCCTACCCCCGGCTATACTGTACTCACTGGAGAATTATTTCGAGGAGGGGCCCTCCCTGAATACTACCCACCAAGAAATTGTGGAGAACCACCAGTGGCAGAGGTACATCGTCTATTATTACTTCCAGACTGTGGCCTATGAAATCGCACTTTCCCACTACGCTTGCAACCTCATTCTCTTCTCCTTGACAGGCCGTAAATTTCGGTGATTATTAATTACTAAATATTATGAATAAATATAGAAATGTTATTGTTAGTATTATATTACGGCGAAGTTATGGCGCAGTGGGTAAGACGCCTGGCACTGCTCTCACGCACGTTGACCTGGTTTGAATGCAAAGAAATCTCTGTCCATCATATGCACTAACAATTATCGATAGTAACTCTAAACAAGTCCTAAGTGTGAATTGTTAAAAGATATTACCAATATTACAAATAAATATTATCACGAATAATTATTTTATTATTATATTTTTATTGGATATTATTCTAGATCAGCACTGTGTAGAACGTTGCACTGTGGCAAGCAACAGCAGCAGCAGCAGCAGCAGCTGGAGCAGCTGCAGATGGTGGGCGGGGCAGATTTTAGAAGTAGTAGCTTCAGAGAGCAAGAGCATAATAATAACAATAATAATAATTATTATAGTTACAGTAATAATAATAATAATAACGGTAGCAGAGAGTTCAATTTTAATCATACTCGGTCTAGTAGTCGAACAGCAATTTGAATGAATAAGTGTTGGCTGGTTGATTGGTTGGTTGGTTGATTGGTTGGTTTGCAGGTTTGGTTGATTGGTTGGTGGGTTGGTTGGTTGGTTGGTTAGTTAGTTGGCTGGTTGGTTGGTTGATTGGTTGGTTGGTTGGTTAGTTGGCTGGCTGGTTGGTTGATCAGTCGGTCGGTAGATAGATAGATTGACTGATTGATTGGTTGATTTATTGATTGATTGATTGATTGATTGATTTATTTATTGATTGATTGATTGATTGATTGATTGATTGATTGATTGATTGATTGATTGATTGATTGATTGATTGATTGATTGATTGATTGATTGATTGATTGATTGATTGATTGATTGATTGATTGATTGATTGATTGATTGATTGATTGATTGATTGATTGATTGATTGATTGATTGATTGATTGATTGATTGATTGATTGATTGATTGATTGATTGATTGATTGATTGATTGATTGATTGATTGATTGATTGATTGATTTGATAATTTGAAAATGTTATATTTAATAATTTTGTAGAGATGTACCTTCGATTATTTTCAATACCGAATTCGATTCGATTATCGATTATATCATCTTGTTAATCTGTCGTCGTTATTTCGTATTTAAATAAACTGTTTTAGCGTTATTGTATTTCAAATGAAATTATAAACATGCACACGTACACTACACACACACACACCACACACACACACACACGCGCGCTGAAACAGACAAACAATCACAAACATATCTGAAACTTCAATCTCTACCATGTTACTTATATAGTTTAGTGAAATACTCATTTTTGGATACATACTTGTTTCTCCGTGAATCATTCTTTCTATTTTTACCCATTAATAACATTCTAAAAATGTTGTAATTTTTAATTAAACGATATGTCAGTCGATCAATAAACTATTCAATCGGTTTGTTCGTTCGTTTGTTCGTTCGTTCTTTCGTCCATTTGATCGTTCGTTCGTTTGTTTGTAGACCAAGGTATACATTGTGTCACCTATAATGAAAAAAAATGAAACATTCTTACTTGGTAATTGCTTAATTTATATAATTAATTCTACTTAAGCATCTTACTAAAGCTATCTTAAACTTTTTATGAACATAAGCTGGCACGTAACAGCTGCTTTCAGATCCTTTCATTTAAGCAAACCTTTACATGAGGAACCACCAGTTAGTAACCACTGGGTACTGCGGACAAGCCCTGCTGACTTCGATATCTTCTTATCTTATTTTTTGTCTTCCGGGCTAAGCCTTTGCCTAAATAAACGAGTGTTTGGGCAAAGATAATAAAAAATAAAACATGGAGATTGTCATTCTTTTTGTGGATCAAGGAAAAGCTGGAAAAAACCCTTTTACCCCTTCTACCCCTTCTATCTACCGACTTCTTTTTAACTTTATAAAGCAAATCTGCCAATTAGTCAGACCATTATTAAATGTTTATATGGTTTCGTTCGTTTTGGATTATATCGCCTCTGAGTTTTGCGTTTGAAATCTCTTTTTTTTTGTCAATTTAGGATAGGTGAGTAATTTATATATATATATTTAAAAAATATTTAAACGTTAAACCAATTTATTTCATGAAAGAATTCATAAATTTTTGTATTTTTTGTGGTAATACTGCTGATCTCAAAATCAAATTCAATGTCAAAGGGCCTATGGTGAGAAAAATTAAAATAAAAAAAGTTCAGATCGGCCGTTCTGTTCATTTTACTTTTTATTATTTATTCATTTAAAAATAGTTAATTATATCCTCATGGCCTCTGCTCTGATTTAGATGTTTTAAGCTGTTTTAGTTTAGTTGTTTTTTCAATCAAATACTGAATTTATTAATTATAATTTTAATAGTTTAATCTTTAATTTAATGAATGTGTTAAGTTAAAAAAAGTTTTATTTTTATGTTATCTTTGATTTTGCCAAATTATTCTATCTTATAGATATCTATATATATATATAATTTATAATTAATATTGTTATAATTTTATTTTTATATATTGCAGACTGAAATATAAAAAGCAAAAAGGAAATAATGCCGCTGTTGAAAAGGGACCCCGAGCTAGCGGCCTATGACAGCATGCCCGTGATGACACCTTTCATAGAAACTCCTTACACCAAAGTTAGTGCCCACTGGATGACCTGGCAGAGAAGTCCCTGCGCCGATTACGAATATGATTGGAGTCTGTGTGCATCCAGGGTTGGGGTCAAGGAGGGCATGAAAGTCTGCAAGGAACTTTTTGAAGATTTCAATGAGTGTATCTTTAGGAATAAATCAGTAAGTATCTTACTCTTCATACTAAGGTTTTATATTCTATGTAATTTTTTTCATAGTCATTACTCTTATGACCACAAATTGATGACACAATTCATTTTAAACAATAAAAAATCATGTCATAATTATACCTACTCAAGTTAATTAGTGCTGAATTAAAATTATTGTTATAATAAATTAATATTATAAATTTTATTATATTTTGTTATATTTTCTCCATTATAAGATTGGAAGATTCCATGCAATGCAAGCAGAGAGGAAGAAACAGGGGAGGCCATATTTGGAAAAACCGCCTATGGACAGCATTCGAACATGGGTCAAGAAGGACAACTAAAGATTTTTGGGATTTCTAAATTTTGGGTTTTGAATAAATAATAAAATGAACTTAACATGAAAATATGTGCGTGTGTATGTGTGTGCGTGCGTTCGTGTGAGTTTGTATGCATGTGTGTTTTAGTGAGAAGGATAACTAGAGGTTTTTGAATTTCTGGATTTTGAAGATTGTTTAAAGGAACTAAATAATAAAATTAAATAAACAATATAATTGGAATACATTTTGGAAGGGCAGTAGCAAATAAACTGAGAAAGATTGTTTTGTTTTGCATTTTAAAATATGACCTCAAATCATTGCAATTAATAAAACTCTATATGGGGTTATATCCATTTGTCCACTATTTACAAAGCCCGGTTTTAACGCATAACAATGCTAAAATGTCATTTCGTAATAACGTTAATATATATGCGAGATTATGACTATGAAATGAGAGATTTAATTACATTCAGTTGTGATTTTCATATAAAAAGGTGCTAAAATAGTAATTTTCATTTGCGAAGTGTAATTTCTAAATTTCGTTTTTGTCACAAATATGCAGTAAAATTTGTTAAATGTGTATGAAAATTATTCATAATCATGAAATACTTACTGAGCAAAGAATATATGATTAATATGGATTTGGAGTAATTGTTTTTATTTTGTGGTAGCTAGTTTACTGACGTTAGCAACACAAGTTTGTTATTTCGAATGGTCTTTTTTTTTTGCTTGTAGACAAAAGCGTCTTTTGATGTTTAAATTTTAAAAATTATCAAAAAAATTAAAATAAATATGGAAGTTTTAATGTACGAAATTCATCGTCTGTGGGACGGGTATTTGTACTATCTCGATCGAGCCGGTTTGAACTTTTTTTTAAATTTTGTTTTTCTTTATTTTTTTGATTTCAGATTTAACTTTACCGATTTAAATTTAAAAAATATTTTTCACGTCGAAGTTTTGTTAAATCTGAATTAATTTTTATATTTGCTCTTAATCAATCAATATAGTCATTATTATAGTGAATTAGATCAGTAAAGTTAGTTCAGCTTCAGAAAGATCACCTCCTAGGCTCTTACGCTTACCTTTTCACTAACTTTAGTGATAAGTCTAATTTTAATTTTTTTTCAGACCCCAGAGTTGAAAAATGGCTGCTGATGTCCAACTACTGGCCGTCGATCGCCCTAACAGTGATGTACCTGTTGGCTGTTTATGCAACTGTCAAGTTTATGGAGAATAGGAAGCCGTTTTCTTGTTACTGGGCGATGCTCGCTTACAACGTTACATTGGTGGTCCTTAACTTTCATATCTGGTTTCAGGTTTTGGCTTATTTGTTTTTTTTATTATTATTATTTAAAATTTAATTTTTTCATAATATTTTTCAAAAATAATTACATAATGAACCTTTCAGCTAATAACTGCTACGACGAGAAGGAGGTATAGTTACAGTTGCCAACCTGTTGACTACTCAGACAATCCCGACGAAATTAGTGTCAGTCTTTATTATTATCATTATTAATATTATAACTGTACATACATAGGCATATAAATACACACACACACACACACACACACACACACACACACACACACAATAATATACACATACTCACAAACAGACACACAAACAATTATACATACATACATAGGTGTATAAATACACACCTACATACATACATATATAAATAAGCATACACATACAAACATGCATACATACATAGGTGTATAAATACACAGACATACATAAATGCACAAACACATACAAATACACGCACACACATACAAACATACTAATAACCTTAAACACAAATACAAAACAACATACAAACACACACTTACATACGTACATACAGATAGCCAAAGCTCTCTGGTGGTTTTACATCTCGAAATTAGTGGAATTCTTTGACACCATCTTGTTTGCCCTTCGTAAGAAGAACAGTCAGATCACCTTTCTGCACGTCTACCACCACGCCACCATGTTCCCAATATGGTGGATCGGTATCAAATGGGTGGCCGGTGGGCAGTGTAAGTGTGTGTGTGTTTGTGTATGCGTGTGTATGTGTTTGTCTGTGTGTGTGTGTTTGTATGTGTGCATGTCTGTATCTGTATAAAATAGGCAGTTGAGCAGCAGTGTGAGTTCGTGTATGAGTTTGGTCTCTGTGCTAGTGTGGGTGTGTTTGTTTCTGTATGTACGTGTGCACGTGTTTATGTGTGTGTGTGGTGTGCACGTGCACGTGCGTGTGTGTGTGTGTGTGCACGTGTGTGTGCCAGCAAGTCAGTCAATCAATTATTTAAGTTATCAATTTGTTAAGTTGAGATAATGATCACAGTGATTGGATGCATCACTATGTAGAAAGTGAAATGATATAGAAATATGTATTAATATCATTTGCTGAATATGTATGTGTGTGTTCGCTTGTGTGTGTGTGTGTGTGTGTGTGTGTGTGTGTGTGTGTGTGTGTGTGTGTGTGTGTGTGTGTGTGTGTGTGTGTGTGTGTGTGTGTG
>NW_008703570.1:12821291-12823160 GCF_000326865.2 Helobdella robusta
GAAATTAAAGAATGAAAAAATGAATAACTTAGCTGATGAATGAACGAATGAATAAATAAAAAAAATGAATGAACGAACAAACGAACACACAAATGAATAAATAAAACGAGTAAACGTACGTACAAACGAACGAACGAAATTATGAACGAACGAACGAACAAACGAACAAGCGAATGAATAAATGAATGAATGAATGAATAAATGAATGAATGAATGAATATTTTTTTCACATTTCAGAGTTTCCTGAACTTTCTGGGATATAAGGCTGGTGGGTTGTCGTTGCAGTGCATATTGTTGTTGTTGTTGTCGTCGTTGTTGTTGATGTTGTTGTTGTTGTTGTTGATGTTGTTTCTATTTGATGTCATTTTGTTGCTGCGCTGGTCTGAAGGCATGGCACTATCACGCGATTTTTTTTGTTGATGTTGATGCTGTTTTTGATGTTGCTGAAACTGTTGCCATAGTTGTTGTTGCGGATGTTGTTGTTGCTGCAAATGTTGTTGTTGTTGCGGATGTTGTTGTTGCGGTTGTTGTTGTTTTCTAACTAAAGTTTCTGATCCGGGCGCAACAAATTTTTTTGGCAAAATCGGCGCCGGGTCTGTGAGATCGAATTGTTGGAGATTTTGCTGTTGCTGCTGATGTAGTAGTTGTTGATGTTGTTGTTGTGGAGTTTGTTGTAGAAACAATGTTGGCGTTGATTCGCTAATGTTGACAAAATCTTCGATTAGGTGACCGCAATTTTGGCAGGTTTTTGTTTTATTGGGAAGAGATGTTGTAAGAGAAACATGTTGTTGTTGCTGTTGCTGCTGCTGTTGCTGTTGTTGAATGTTGTTGTTGTAGTTGTTTTGAAGTGTTGTTGACGTCATGAAGTTTTGCTGTTGTTGTTGTGTTGAGTGTTTTAGCGAGGACGGCGCTATAACGCTACTGCTGTTGTTGTTGTTGTTGTTACTGTTAAATAGTTGCTTCCTATTCGCGTTTAAACAACATTGACATTTGTTGTTGTTGTTGTTGAACTGTTTCGTTGGTAGTTGTGGTGTCGTTGATGACTTCAGCTTCGCAACACCAACCGGGTCGTCATCATTATTATCAACATTCTTCTTGTTAATCGTCTCCCAGACATATTCGTAGTCTTTAGAATTATATGTTCCCACTTTGCTTCTTTTGTTGTTGAATTTAGTAGCTGCGGCCGTTGCTGTTGTCGTTGTCAGTAGCGTAGTCGATGTGGTTGCTGTGGCTAGTGTCGTTGCTGTCAGGACTGCCGAGACGGGCTGCTTCTTGATGAATGTAGTTGTTGAATCGAGCATGTTGCTGTTGCTGTTCATGATGTTGTTGTTGCTGTTCTGTGTGTAGAGCGAGTCAAGTTCGTTCGGGTAGTGCTGCCGACTGTGGCGTAGTAGTAGGTTACTCGGCGATCGAGAGCGTTTTCTGCGATTTGATTGGTTGGTTGAATGGTTGGATGGTTAGTTGATTGGTTGGTTGAATGGCTGGATGGTTGATTGGTTGGTTGGATGATTAGTTGGATGGTTGGTTGGATGGTTAGTTGATTGGTTGGTTGAATGGCTGGATGGTTGATTGGTTGGTTGGATGATTGGTTGGATGGTTGGTTGGATGGTTAGTTGATTGGTTGGTTGAATGGCTGGATGGTTGATTGGTTGGTTGGATGATTGGTTGGATGGTTGGTTGGATGGTTAGTTGATTGGTTGGTTGAATGGCTGGATGATTGATTGGCTGGTTGGATGAATGGTTGGATGGTTGGTAGTTTGGTTGATTGGTTGGTTTGATGACTGGTTGGTTGGTTGGTAGTTTGGTTGATTGATTAGTTGGATGGCTGGTTGGATGGTTTGTAGGTTGGTTGGTTGGATGGTTATTTGG
>NW_008703570.1:12823210-12828210 GCF_000326865.2 Helobdella robusta
GAGAATGCAACAAGTCTTGATCATCATCATCGTCATCATCATCATCGTCATCATCATCATCATCGTCATCATCATCGTCATCATCATCATCAACGCTATCATCATCGTCATAACAATATCTAAAATTAGCCCCAAGGGGAATTACTTAGAGGTATCTTTTGCATTATCAATGTAAGTAACATGAAAAAATGAAAAAGAAATGTATGTATGTGTGTATGTTTGTATGTATATTTGTATATATGTGTGTATGTGTGTGTATGTATGTATGTGTGTGTGTGTGTTTGTACGTGTGTGTGTCTGTCTGATTGGTTTATTTATTTACTAAGTTGTTCAGCAAACCACGTTTCAACTATATACCAAAATGAAAAAAAGAATCAATAAACATCAAACACATCATAAGAAAGGCTTAATAAATAAAGTAACAAAATGAATGAATGAATGAATGAATGAATGAATGAATGAATGAATGAATAGAATGAATGAATGGATAGATTAGAATGGGTAAATGAATCATCACCATCATCATTATCACCATAGTCATTAATCACCAAAATTATTATCAACGTCGTCATCATAGCAATCGCCATCATCATCATTAATATTGCACCATCATCATCATCATCATCGTCATCATCATCATCGTCATCATCATCATCATCGTCATCACTGTTACGTAATCGCGTATCATCGATAACATTATCATCAGTATCTATACCCGTATCAACATTACCATCGCCATAATCACCACCACCATCCTCATCATCATCATCACCATCATCATCATCATCTTACCTAATTTCAGGCAGTGTCCAATACACCACTGCGGTGAGTTTTCAAACTCGAAAGTTCCCATGTAGTCAGGAAGCAAGCGTTTTTTATGCTGATCGGTATAGCAGCCCAGCGGCACACCCATCTGGGCTATTTAATTATCATAATTAATTAATTACTTAATCAATTAAGTAATTAATTATACAACTATGGTGATGTTGGTGATGATAGCGACGATGGCGATGATGATAAAAACGATAATGATGGCTGAGATATGATGATTGTTGTCATCATTATATACTGCTGTTTCTGCTACTACTAACACTACTACTACTACTACACCTACTACTACAACTACTACCACTACTGCTACCACTACTGCTACCGCTATTACTACCGCTACTACTACTAACAATAATAATAATAACAATAATATTAATCGATTTTTATTGAATTTTAATAGAGCTGCATAATGCTCCTTCACTTCTAAATTCATTTTTAAAGGTAAAATATTATTCTGTTATATTTTTAACTAAAAGTACAATTATTATTATAATTACAACTACATATAATTATATATATATATATATATATATATATGTAAATATTTATATATATAAATATTAGTTCATTCCACATAACAGTTATAAACTATTTCAAATATAGAATGTTATGCAATTATAAATAACTACAATATACAAACACACACACACACACACACACACACACACACACACACACACACACACACACACACACAAACATACATACATACATACAGATGTATATACACACACATACATACATACATACAAACATAGATACAAACATACGCACACACACATAGACATGTATACACACACACACATACCTACATACATACAAACACACACACAAACACAAACACATACATAACAAAATAAAAATATGGAAAAATAGCTTAAGATGTACAAGCTGGAAAAATTCTCTAAAATCTTTAAAATAAATATAAGATATATATACATAATAATAAAACAATAATAATAATAAAAACATAATTATAATAATAATAATAAGTACTCTTACAAGCAGCAGGGCAAGTTCTTTTAAGTACAACAGGAAACAGTAGGCCAGCCTGCTGATGTTTGCATGCAGTATTCAGTATCTTTTGTTTGCATTTATTTGTCTTGGCTCTCTTGAAGGCACTTAGAGTATCTTTGCTGTACTTTGTACATTTTAAAAATGGCGGCCGAGACGACGATCGAGATGATTGGGCTGTTGGAGATGTTTTTGACTTTAGTGTGACGTCATTGCTGTCGTATGCTGGAGGTGGTGGCAGTAAAGTGCTCCTGTTGAGATTTGGCTTTCCATTTCCAATTTTCTATGGTGTGAGGAAAAAATTTAGTTTTTTATAAACCATGATTTAATTAAATATAAAAAAGAAATTAATTTAATTTAAATGAAAATCATAAAGAAAGATAAAAGTTAAGAAATGTCACTGAAATTGACTGGTCGACACTAACGTAAATGTCAAAATCATTAACGACAACGGCCACCGATGCCTCGCCGCCAGCCAGACGATGTTTCTTGACGTTAGTGACGCTGCTGATTATGAACAGGGAATAAAGTTGCAGACACACGAAGAAAGCACATGCAACTATCACTGAGTATAAAATCTTCTTACAAGAAATCGCAAATAACTTTTTCATCATTTAAAACAACCAATCAATAAATTAAAATAATAAATAAATAAATAATTAAATGACTCAAAAAAAAAATTTGTCAGATCTTCAATCTGAAAATTTCGCGATTTTGAATTTTAAATTCACATCTTTTTTAAATGTCTTGCCTTTTTATTTACATTTATTTTAAATTTAAAAGTGAATTTAAGTTTTAACATTGTGTAACGTAGTGAAAACTATTTATTTGGCGCACTCAATTTGACAAATATTGTATTAAACAAATTTCTGTCATTCGCTAGTTTTTTCTGTCATATTATATGATATTAGATTTGTGTTGTACTTGTTTGGGTATATGTATGTACGCTTTTGTATATATAATATATATGTATGCATTGGTATGAATGTATGCACGTGTATGTATGTATGTTTGTTTTTATGTATATATGTATGTATGTATGTATGCATGATGTATATATACATATATAGCCTCTAGAAGAGGGTAGGCCAGGTAGAGGACCATTTGGCATGGGTTTCCGAATATAAGTGGCCTTAAAAACAAAAATAAAAGGGCCTTCAAAGATATTTTACGGCGACATCTTTTCCACTACAAGATTATTTTTTTAAATTTTAATATGAAAATCTCAAGCTGTACGGACAAATTTAAATTGAGCCAAACTTCAAAATGGTTCTTACAGGACTTGTGTAAGTGTATGTGTGTGTGCGTGTGTGTGTGTATATGTGTGCGTGTGTGTGTTACTACTAATATTATTAACAACAACAGCAACGACAGCAACAACATCAGTACAAATATTAATAATACCACACCACAATGCGTTTAATGTTGTCAATTCAATGAAATACAATTTATTTCATCACTTGACGCGATGATTTTTAAAGATTATGGATACGACATGACGCATTATTAAGAAAGTATTCATTCTCAAAGGATTAGTACTTCACGCGTTGGACTCACCATGAAAAAATCTGCACTGGCAAACACACATACATATGTTGTGTGTGTGTCGTTAGTATATCAAATTAAATAACATTATTTACAATTCTCAAAACAACAGACACGTGAATCAACCCATACGTCGGGTATGATAGTTCGGAGGCAGAAACTACAGTTCAACTTTAATTTTTAATATTTTTGATTTTTTTTCAATAAAAATGTTTTATTCACCAAAAATTTTTTGCAAAATAATTTATTGATCTAAGAGAAACCAAAATTTTGTAACAGACAAGCAAGACGATCTACGCTATTGAATTTCCTCTAGTTAATAATAGTAATTCAGTAATTGGAAATTTATATTTAGATGAGAGGGTCATTATTTTTTCTTCAATAATCAGTTTCCACCAATGAAAAAATGACGACCTCTTTGTTTCCTAAATCTTATTTTTTGCCTTCCAGACCCAAACACTACTCGTCTACTGGAACAAATGGCTGAGCCCGAAAGATGCCAAATAAGTTAAGAAACTGTCGAGGTTGCTACGTTTTGGTTTCCAATGAGAAAACTGATTATTTTAAAAAAATATTGACGGTAAATAAAAAAATTTTTTTTTGGTCCAAAAAATCGCCATCAATATTTTATCTTCCTGAATAACCAGTTGGTCCAGTAGCGCCAACTTGGCCATTGATTCCAAAAAACCCACGCATTCCGGTGAATCCGGTGACTCCCGTTGCTCCGGTCAATCCTGTCATTCCTCTTGCCCCGGCTTTTCCCTTGGGTCCGCGTTTTCCAGTGGTCCCAATGGGACCTGTTGAACCTGAAGGACCACGTGATCCTCTTGGTCCTGTTGGGGTGGTTTTGAATCAGGTACAACATTGAAAGAAATAACATCAGTAGAAAAATTATTGACTAATTAACAAAAATTAAATAAATAATGATATTAAATGTTGTAAATAGTCTTGATCGTTGAATTTTTTGTTAGAATAATTTTACATTTACAATTTCAGCTTAAATTTATTTTCATGTCTTGTTGGTTCAGTCAGTAGGATTGCCGTGTTTCGAGTTGTGGTTGTGTGCTGTTCTGGTTCGAATGCCGTCTCCTCAAAATTCGCAGGCTATTTATTAGACTCGTGCAAAGGATGCGGTTTTTGAGCCTACATAAAAAAATTGTGTGTACGTCGTGTGACGTGGATCTTACAGCATCCGCAGCGCAAAGGTTTAAATGCTAAAAAGAAGTTTTCAAATTTAAAAGGTTCCGCGCTTGTTAAGATAAGGAATGAAAAATTTATAAAATCGAAAGCGAAACTCATACCTATTTGTCCAGGGATTCCAGGAGTTCCAATAGGCCCTGGAGCTCCCGTGCTTCCCAACCGTCCCTTCGGTCCAGGTAATCCGGTAAATCCTGTATCCCCAAACATTCCTGTGGCCCCTGTGGCTCCCTTCTCACCTTTCACATACTCTGATTAAAAAAATAGTAGGGTGAACTTTTTAGCTGACTAAATGTTTCAATAAAATTTAATGAGTAAATAAAATTAGTTGAATAGATAGATAGATAAACTCAGATAAAATCAGCTCAGATCAAATTACGGTTTGAAGAAAGTTAAAATGAAAACAGCAAACA
>NW_008703570.1:12835710-12837616 GCF_000326865.2 Helobdella robusta
ACTGGATAAATTATACGAAGAGATGAGATACAATGTGAACAGTTTCATATCGGCTTTCAACAAAAACAAGACTGAAATACTTAGTATTGCATTTTTTATTCTTCAAACTTTGATTTTTCATTAAAAATGATTTTCTATATCTGCCCGGTATAACCAGCTGGGGGTGGGTGATTGTCCCAATTTAAATTATGGTTGGTGAATTATTTATTCTAATATAATCTATTTACTTGAAAGACAATTGCTTATCGATGACGTTGACGGGCTGATCATTTGTTATTATGTATGTAAGTATTGAAAATTTTAACCAATTAAAACATCCAACATCCAAAGTCTCTGTCGTTTTGATTAATCGCTGTTTATAATAATAATAATAATGTGTGTGTGTGTGCGTGCGTGTGTGTGCGTGCGTGTGTGTGCGTGTGTGTGTGTGTGTGAGTGCGTTTAGGAAGAGTGTAATACTTTTGATCTTTAAAGTTCAACCATTTTCACCCAAGCAGCCTTTACACGGCCATGCAATAATTACTTTTAAAAATATGCCAGTCGGACCCATGTTATTATTTATTATAGATAAAAATAATAATTTCAATGTAGTTATTACGTCTACAATTATTTCTAAGAAATTTTCACGGAGGCGAAAATGGAAATAAAGGCGCCAGGATATATGGGAAGAACAGGAGTTCCTGGAGATACGGGATCAACTGGAAATACGGGATGGACAGGAAAAACTGGTCAACCAGGTATGACAGGATCACCTGGATTGACAGGTTTTCCGGGATTTCCGGGAGATCCTGGATTAATGGGATATACTGGATTACCGGGAAATACAGGTTATCTTGAATTTTGTGAACAATATCAAATATTTAAAAACGGAGTTCGTCTGATTTTGTTTTCTGTTGGGAATTTTTCGGCTGCAGATAATATTGTCGGAAATTTTAAAATAATAATATGAATGAGGAGGAGGTTTTCAAATTATGACTAAGCCCCACGTTGGGCGCCAATTGTCGGAAAATTTATAAATGAAAACAATTAAAACAGCTGGTGGTGTGAGGTAATCTCCTCCTCTATCTTTCTCAGGGAATTTTTGTATGGTCCGACAATAATTTTTGTGTATATTTTTATCGTGAGTTCGACCAGAATCACGCGTTAAGTCTCTTAGATACCAGAATAGGCACTGATTACTCGAAGCTGCCTAACTGGTGAACCCAAGGCTGAATCTTTGAGAACTTAAGACGTTTCTGAAACTATGCTAATGAGCATAGAATCACGCGTTAAGTCCCTTAGGGACCAGAAGAGGCACTGATTAATCGAAGCTGCCTCACTAGTCAACCCAGTCCTTTTTTCACACCCTTCCTTATCAAAGCAAAATTAGATTTTGTTTCGGGTGTTTTAAAAAAATAAAAATTTCCAAGGTATGTCCAATTAATAAAAAAAAACTACTAATTAAATTTTAAAATAATTTGTAATAATTTATGACGTCATCTAAATTGCAAAACAAAAAAAATCGTCGTCACCTATCGAGTAAATTAACTTGCACCATGCCCCCTATCGAGTGAATAAATTTCGCGTTGAAAATTTTGCAGTATTTTTAGTCAGTATTATTTCATAATTCTGACAATATTGAGTGATTAGAATTTTCTAACTCAAGAAATTTATTTTTAAATTACATCAAATTGTTTTATCGTATCAGTAGAATAATATTTACTGAACCTTGATGAACCAAGGTGACACTGGTTTGCCTGGATCTACTGGCAGCGTTGGAGACACAGGATTTATGGGAAGAACAGGAGTTCCTGGAGATACGGGATCAACTGGAAATACGGGATGGACAGGAAGAACTGGTCAACCAGGTATGACAGGATCACCTGGATTGACAGGTGTTACGGGATCTCAGGGATATACTGGATTA
>NW_008703570.1:12837666-12839038 GCF_000326865.2 Helobdella robusta
TGGCACATGAAGCCAGTGCTAAAAATCCTACGAAAAATAAACATCATGTAAAAACAAAAAGTTTGCGATCACCAACTCAATTATTTAAATTCAGTTTCAAATTGCTTGACCAATCATTTGTCAAAAAATCATTTACTACGTCCTGGAAAACCAATTCGTCCGGGTGGACCTGTTTGCCCTCTAGGTCCGGGTAGACCCTGTGGACCCTGTGGACCCGGTGGACCTGGTTGCCCTGTCGATCCGGAAAAACCTGGTTGTCCTGTCGGTCCGGGAAAACCTGTTTGCCCTCTAGGTCCGGGTAGACCCTGTGGACCTGTAGCTCCCATTGCACCAGTCGCACCCGTAAATCCAAAGTAGCCTGTAGCTCCGGTACTTCCCGTGGGCCCAATGTCCCCTCGTACGTAATCTGAAAATGTTTTGTTGTTTTTGTGTGTTTTGTTGGACTGTTTGAGCGTTGTTTGTTGTTCGTATGTGATTTGTGTTGTTTTTTGCTGTTTGTATGTTATTTGTGTGTTTTCATGTTGTTGTTGCTGCTGTATTTATTGTCTGTTTTGTTGTTGTTGCTGGCTGGTTGGCAATTAAATAATAAATTAATAATAACAAAGAATAAATAAACAGCAGAACAACACTTAAACAATACAAAAATAACAGCAAAGTAACAAAATAAAAATAATAAACATAGGAAAAAAATTTTCCTTACAAACGGTAACATTGTGATTGAGAAAATATGCCAATTCATTTATCTTCTCATCCAGCATCATCAGATCATTCTCAACCAAGTCCAAAATTGACTTCAACTCAACTTTCTCAGAACTTCTCAAATCCACATAATCATTCAGTTCTTCATAAATCTGCATATCGCAATCTGAGATGCTGACGTCTCCATTTTTGTAGTCGTAGAAGTCAGCGTCATCATGAACACTGAATAAACTTTGAGAGTAAGCAAGTTGCGGTAATAGTGAAGTGAGAACGATGATGCTGATAATGATGACGATGGTGGTATGATGGTGGTGGGGAGGATTTTTGGGCAGTAGTAGTAGTAGTTGTTGTTGTAGTACCATTTTTTGGGGCTATCAGACTTCAATTGGATGTTTATTAATGTCTGAGGAATTATTGTCTGGTGTAAGTAAATTTATAATAATAATTATTAATTTATTATAAATTTATTATTATTATTTTTATTTATTAAAAATCAACACATTACATACAATAAAATACACAAAAATACGGACTTAACATACAGAGCAGTGGCCAAAATACAAAATATAATACAGAGCGATATATTTTATGCTGAATTGTTTATATTAGCTGTATTAATGACATTCAATGTGCCTTTCAGAGACTTCCTTACTTGGGCAAACTTAACACTTTT
>NW_008703570.1:12839088-12840242 GCF_000326865.2 Helobdella robusta
TAGCAGCAGCAGCAGCAGTAGTAGTAGCAGTAGAGATGATGACAATGATGATGATGATGATGATGATGATGATGATGATGATGATGACGATCATCATTGTGGGCATTGATTAACTCAAGTTAATAATAATATTACTTTCCGAAAGTAATGTGTAATGAAAAGTCATCATTGTCATTGTTATTATTATTATTATTATTATATTATTATTATTATTATTATTATTATTATGTCCTATTGTAAAATTATTAAAGGCAGCTGTTAAAGTAGTAGTAGTAGTAGTATAAACTGTAGTAGCTTCCGTAGAAGTAGTAGTTGTGGTAGTAGTAGTAGTAGTAGTAGTAGTAGTAGTAGTAGTAGTAGCAGTAGTAGTAGTAGTAGTAGTAGTAGTAGTGGTGGTGGGGGTGGTGGTATTATTATTATTATTATTAGTAGTAGTAGTAGCAGTAGTATTAGTAGTAGTATTAGTAGTAGTAGTGGTGGTGGCAGCTAAAGTATTTTTATTATTGATATTTTTATTGTTATTGATGTACAAAAATGTTCATAACAATGCTCACTCGTCAATACATCAGTTGAGCAATAAACACATTACAGAGAGACATACACTCACTGCACACATTCACGCAAAACTAATTAAGCGAATACTTGCACTGATGTTTGTATGTAAGTTTGTTTGTTTGTATGTATGTGTATTGTCAATGTGTGTGTATGTTTGTTTGTATGTATGTAAGTAAATATGTATGTATGTATGTACGTACGTTCGTTTGTATGTATGTATTTATGTGTGTGTGTTTGTATGTGTGTTTGTATGTGTGTGTGTGTGTGTGAAAGTATGTGTATGTGTGAATGTATGCGTGAATGAAGGTTACAAATCAAAGATTTTCCAATTAACACCTCCTACTAAATGTCTTTGAGAATCAGTACATATTATCATAATAATTAACATAAAGTTAGTACGATTCGTAATTATTTTTAATTAACTATTTTATTTAATTAAACCACAAAAAAATGTATGTCCATGAGCAGATATATTTAATGGCGGATATAAGGGAGAATAAATGAAATAATTTACATATAAACACCCCCCCCTGAATAAATCATAAGATTAAAAAAGGGTTAACAACTTGGCAATTTGGAAATCATCTCCTTCTACACAG
>NW_008703570.1:12841366-12856366 GCF_000326865.2 Helobdella robusta
TGTACTTGTGTACGTGCATGTGAGTATGTATGCATAATGAATGTATGAATGAATGTATGTATGTTTGTATGTATGCATGTATGTATGCACTTATGCATGTATGTAAGTAGGTATGCATGCATGCATGCTTACAAGTGAGTACAGACAGAAATAAATTTATATGCATTAATCGGACCATAAACTGAGATAAAAACGGTGATGGAGATGATGAAGATGATGATGGGGATGATGTTAATGTTGTTGATGATGAAGATGATGATGATGATGATGATGTTAATGTTGTTGATGTTGAAGATGATGATGAGGATGATAATAATATTGTTGATGTTGATGATGAAGATGATGATGAGGATGATGTTAATGTTGTTGATGTTGATGATGATGATGAGGATGATGTTATTGTTGATGTTGATGATGATTATGACGATGATGATGATGGCGATGGTGATGATGATGACGATTAAAGCAATATTTTTATTCTTCACAATAATTCCAACATGATATGTATCTATATATATACGCAAAAATACATATATTTGACAAAAATTTGTATGCACACACACACACACATACATACACACATACACACACACTTATACATATATATATAATATATATATATAATATATATATGTATATATATATATATATATATATATATATAAATAATGAAATTCTTTCAAATATATAACAAAAATTGAATTAAATATTTGTCACGCATTTACGGTTTACGCACATACATCCCATACACACACAAACACACACATACATATATACATACATACAAACATACATACATACATACACACATACATACATACATACACACGCATACAAACAAACCACAGACAACAAAATTTATACACATAAACATCATTAAATAAATCAAACACCCTCTATTTACTTAAATACCACACCCATACCTCTCCACTGCATACACTAATATCCTAGCCAAACTTATACCTATGACAAAGAATCATTACTAAAAAATACAATACAAAAATGTATACATATATTCACATACATACGTACGAAACGAAACGAAACGAAATGAAATTTTATTTGCTCCATAAAATTATTTTGCTCCATACTTACGTACCTACATACATACTGACATACATACATACATATATACAAAAAAAACAAACAAATATACAAACATACATACATGCATACATACATACATACATATTTTCCCTGGCTACTACAATAATGCTTATTAAACTCATCTTCCCAATTGCGAAAGCGGACTTACATCAAAATAACCTCAAAGTAAATTGCCTATACACATACATACTAAGACACACACACACAAGCACACACACATACATGCATACATACATACATACATACATACATACATACATACATACATACATACATACATACATACATACATACATACATACATACATACTTACATACAAACATACATGCATACATAATTTATACGGCTAAAGCAATTGGTTGATATTGATTATAGATATATCAATGTATCTAGCATCTTAGTCTTGTGTATCACTTAAGCAACAAATTTTTTTTACTCTGCCTTTTTTTTAATATATTTTGGTAATTTTCTCTCACAAAATAAACTATAATAATAATAATAACTTAGTAGGAGCAGTAGTAGAAGTAGCTGTAGAAGCAGCAAAAATAGTAGTAGTAGTAGCAGCAGCAAAAGTAGTAGTAGTAGTAGCAGTAGCAGCGGCCATAGTAGTAAAAGTAGTAGTTGTTGTTGTAGTATTTTGATTATATTAATTTTTCTTCTTCAATGAATAGCACGTTTTTAATTTGTTTCAATTGTTTTCCGAATATCTAAGACAGAATAATAATAATAATAATCGGCGTGGCTATCTTTGTGATCGAACTCGGCCACTGCTAAAAAAGAATCAGGCCCCTTAACCATTCGACCATGTCGTCTGCCTTTTAAATGATAAATAACTTTTTTTCATGTTATATACAGATGTTTAACACGTTAAATAACAAGCATTTTGCTATGTTGATCAATTTTTTATTCGATTCATTTCTCCATCAAATCTCTAGGTGACTATTGAAAAGAGTTCTGGCGTGTTTGTGTGTATGTGTGTGTATTTGTGTGTGTGTGTATGTCTATGTATAATAGCGGCGAACGAACGAACAAACGAACGAACGAATGAGTGAATGAATGAATGATCGAACGAACGAACGAACGAATGAGTGAATGAATGAATGATCGAACGAACGAACGGACGAACGAACGAACGAACGAACAAACGAATGAGTGAATGAACGAACAAACTAAATGAATGAAATGTTACAACTGGAGAAAATGTAATAAATATGAAAAGGCAAGGAAAACATGCTATTCAGATAGATTGGATCGCAGCGTGCCTTTACTCTCCTAAACTCGATTACCTCAAGATACTTAAGATTGGATTTAGATACGTAGTATCATTATCTGTTACTGAACTAGAATGGTGTAGCGCGAGATTTTTGGAACGTGGCGTTAATATAGTAAATTAAGTTAGTAGATTTTTTTTACTAGATTCATGTAGTAATCAATTTCTTGAGAATGAAAATGTATTATTTGGTAGTTAAAATCCCGACGTTTTTGCTATACGGCATCTTAAATCGATCCGATAATTATCATTGTGAACTACATTCGATCTTGTGGCACTCATGTAGCAAATTATGCTAGAAGTTTGTTACTAGACTCATGTTAAGCTTAATCTCCTGAAATTAATTTATAAAGGTGGGCATGAAAATGTACACTTTGGTTATAGGAATACCGATACTTTTGGTAACATAGTATCTTGAATCGATCTAAGTTATGGCTATGAGTTACTGAGCAACATACTCTTGTCTATAGTTCGATTTTTTGTGTGTGAATGTGGTGCTGGTATGGTAAGTGAAGTTGTTAGTTTGTTTCTGAACTCATGTGGCGAATGATTTAAAATTCACAAAAATTTCTGCAAAAATCGCCAGAGTATCATTTCGATTAAGTTGCTCGGCTGGGACGAGAGAAAAGTTGTGTATATTTTTCTGTATAAGAACGCGTTACCGCACAAGTTATATTATCAGAAGAGAAAACATTTCAAAATGACGATTAATGATTAATAAATAGAAATGCATATGAAACCATGAACAACTATTACGTCATCCTTGATGTAATCAACGCAGAGATGAGTGATGAATTAAGACGATGATGACGACGAAGATGACGATGATGATGACTGCGGCCTCGATGATGATAAAGATGATGACGACGACGATGACGACGACTTGACAGCCAGCCGCCATCGTTGGAGTTACTCAGTGTTAGGCAAGTATTTCATTTGAGCGAGAGAGTCACACCACACCAAATCGCATCATGTCATGTCAGTCATGCACACAGCCATACAAGTGAAACATCACACACTTACGTGGATGCATAGTGCACGCACATACACACGCACGCATGCATTAATTCACTTGTATTGCATGCGTTCATGCATCTTTGCATTCACACCTAGATACATACATGCATACAAAGGCACACATACATACACATAAATATACATACACATAAGCGGACCTACAAGACTGAATTGGGATGTATAAATGAACTACATTTGTATGTTGTATGTGAATAAGTGTGCTTGCATTTTTCAGTTGTAGGCTGTTCTGCGATAGTTTGTATCATTATTTGTATGTGTGTGTGTGTGTGTGTGTTCGTACGTGGGTGTCTGTGAGTGTGGACGTTCATCAGTGTATGTGTGCGTGCATTCATTAAACTTTCATGGCCACAATTTTTACACGAGCACATGAATTCGGTTAATAAATTCGACCCAGATAAGAATTTTTGTCCTAGTTGCTTCAACTCAGCCAATAGCGTCGCTCAACGTGACCTTCGCGCTATTTTTGCCAGCCAATCAGAAGAGTGTTTATAAGAAATATCTGAGGGGAAGTTTCAAAATGTCAAAACTCAGTTTCGTGAGGCACAATATATGTTTCGTATGCAGTTTATCCTGCGTGTGGTTTCATTTGTAACGTCCTAACAGTTTAATTTGGTGAATGGGCGCTTGCATCATATAAAATAATACCTACATACATACATACAAATATGCATACATACATCACATACTTGCATAGATAGAGACCAATGTCTACCCAACTACATACAAACAAACAAGCATTTATGCCTTGAGAAAAAAACCAGCAAAAAACCGTCGGTTATCTATGAATATGGCTTCGTTGGTATCAGTAATTAGATAGCTGTGACCTAAAACTCGCCGGCTCGTAACTTTTTTTGGAAAATATTTTTTCGCAGCAGTTTATAAGTAATGAAAAAATATAAAAAAACATTTAATTTTAAAGATGAAGTAGGAGTAAAAGAGAGGAAGAAAGAGAGAGAGAGAGAAAGAAAAAGAAAAAAAAGATAGAAAGAGAGAGAGACAAAGGGAAAAAGAATGATCTTTTAATCAACAAGTGATGGAAACTCAGTTGAGTTGGTAGGGCGTGTATAAATTGTATGTATATACGTATGTATGTATGTTTGAACGTATGTATGTTTGTATGTATGTATGTATATGTGTACATACCTACGCCATAAATTAGCTCTATCTGTGTTAACTAATGTTATCTCAGCTAGGTTTTTTTGTATCAGGATATTTGTATGTATATATAGGTATGTGTGTTTGCTTGTGTGCGTGTTTGTGTGCGTGTGTGTTTGTAAGTATGAATTTTGTTTACGCATATTTTTATATTAAACTATTTTCATATAAAATTCCTATGCCTATTCATACTTACACACATGTGTGTTTGTACAAACACGTGTGTGTGTGTGTGTGTGTGTGTGTGTGTGTGTGTGTGTGTGTGTGTGTGTATGTGTGAGAAAATTTTCATGTTCTCGATTCAAAGCACACGATTTATCAAATGCGTTCTATTCTCCTTTTGAGGTATGTATGACAGCTTTTTTGAAATTTAAAACATTCATGCTGCGTGTGCGTGCGTGCGTGTGTGTGTTTGTTAGAAATGTGTGTGTGTATGTTAGTTTGAGTGCGGTGCATGTGTGAATTTGTTTGTTCGTTCGTTGATTTTGTATGTAAGTGTGTATGTGTATGCATGTATGTTACTTGTTTTGTGTTGCTATGTATGTGTAGATGTATTAATGTACACATGTATGTATATGTGTATGCATGTGTGTCTATGTAAGTGTGTGTATGTGTCTGCGTGAATGTATGTGCGTTCTTGCGTTAAATTGCAATCTTACTTAAAAAATTTGTATACAACAAGCAGTAATCATATTTTGTTAAGTTAGCAAACTTAGTTAAAATCACACACACGTATGCTAGCAAAGAATGAAGTGAATGTTACATAATAATATAACAAATAAATAACTTCTGAGATGTACCTTAGTATGTATGCGTGTGAGTGTGGGTGTATGTATGCATGTATGTATGTATGTGTGTGTTTTTGTAGGGTTACACATGCATGTATGTGTTTATATGTGTTGTGTATGCATATATATGTATGTTTGTATGTATTTGGACGTGTAGGTAGGTATGTTTATCTGTATGTATGTATGTGTATATACATGTATGTGTGTGTCTGTCTGTATGTATATAGGTCATGTGCCATATTCAAGTTTTATAAATAGCAGCGGTTGTAGTGTGGCAGGTAGCAGCGGCAAGTGGCAGTAGCGTTTGTAGTAGTTGCAGCAGTGGCTGTAGTAATAGTAGTAGCAGTAATGAATGAATGAATAGACGGATGAATGAATGAATGAATGAATGGATGGATGGATGGAGGGATGGATGAATGAATGAATGAATGAATGGAGGGATGGATGGATGAATGAATGAATGAATGAATGGATGGATGGATGGATGAATGAATGAATGAATGAATGAATGAATGAATGAATGAATGAATGAATGCATTAGAAAATATGAGAAAATGAACATATATAGAACAATATTGTAAACAGATTAAAACATATACGAAAAAAATGTAGAAAAATCAAACAAACATTCATTTTAGAATGAATGTTTCAAACCAACCAGTCCATAAACCAGACCAGCCGTTGATTAATCTTAACCTAATTTCAATTTTTAATGATAACTGAAACTTTTTTGAAAATTCAAAACGAAAGCTTCCTTTGATCACACACACACACACACACACGCCACACACACACAAACACACACCACACACACACACACACACATACGCCACCCATCTTCACGCACAACTAACTCATTCCATAACATGAGCTAGTAAGTGAGTCATTTAGACATGAACGAGGGAAAGATGAAAGATGATATGATAGAGTAGATAGATGAGTAAATAAATTAATTTTAATCGGTTAGGGTTTAACATCTAATTAACGTAGAAAAAATCGGAAAAATAAACTGTGTGTGTGTGTGGTGTGTGTGTGTGTGTGTGTGTGTGTGTGTGTGTGTGTGTGTGTGTGTGTGTGTGTGTGTTTATAAGCTTCATATTGAGGTGAGAAAGCTTATAGATGTCTTCGTGGTTGGCTATGACGTATGAATGACACTTCAGAAAAACATTTCGTTTCGCTGGAATTTAAAACATTTTTGAATGAAAATGTCCTAAAGATATAAAACTACGAAAAAATTGACTGTGTAAAGTATTGAAATATTGGAGTTCATTGAAAAAACCTCTTACAAACTTCGACGGAAACCCAATCTCATCTGAAGCAATCAGCCAGCATTCACCTTAACAATCCACTCCAATTTTAGAATTACAAACATAACTAATTAGAGAATGTAAGCGAAAGTTTAACTACAAACGTCTTCAAATGGTATTGAACGCATGGAAAACGAAAATGAAACCACAAAATAATCAAAGATTAATATCATGAAAAATCAAACGCTAAAATTTTGGGTATAGATTTTTAACAAAAGCCACAAAAATAACAATAACAATAATGATTATTATTTTATTAATATTATAATAATAATAATATTGATAATAACAAAAAGTGGTTGGAATGATTGAAAATATGAAAGAATGGAGGAAAAAAATGGAGCTAAACAGACAGACTGAAATAAATTTACCTTAAAAAATGTATCTCAAAACAGATGCTAAGAATAATAATAGCAACAACAACAACTACACCAACAACAATTATAACAATAATAACAACAACACAACAACAAAAACAATAATAATAATAACAATAAACAACAATGACAATGATAGTAATAACAATAGGAATAAAAATAAGTCGACCTCTTAAACCAATTGACACACTTTTTATTATTATTATCATTATAGTTCTTCTTCCTCTTTCTTATTCTTCTTCTTATTATTGTTGTTAGTATTATTGACGATATTTTTTTCTCTTTTATCAACATACATGCATGCATAATTAAGGGTGAAAATGACGATGATGATGTAAAAAAAGTTATTATTCAATGTTTTTGTTTGTTTGCTGTTTCAGTTCTTTTGGTTTCAGGCGTGGGCTGGTGTTGATTGGTCGGCTGGCTGGCTGGTTGGCTGGTTGGTGGCTGGTGGCCAGATTGGCTGGCTGATTGGTGGTTGGTGGGCTGATTGGCTGGTGATGGTAGTTGGTGGTTGGCTGGCTGATTGATTGGCTGATGATGATTGGTTGGTTGGCTGGTTGGCTGGTGGTTGTTGGGTCGATGGTTAACTGGCTGATGATGATTGGCTGGCTGGTTGGTAGGCTGATTGATGGTTCGCCAGTTTTGATTGGTTGTTTGGTTCTTCCACATTTTTTATTCACGACGATGATGATGGTAATGATGACTATGCAGTAATAGAAGTAAAAGAAAAAAGAAGATGATGATGGTAAAGTTAAAGTAGAATAAGAAAAGGATGACGAAGATTATGAAGATGGTGGTGAGGATAATTGTGTATGGTGATCATCGAGATAGCGATGGCGATGATAGCCACAAAATTTAAAAACCAATCAAACACACACACACACACACACACACACACACACACACACACACACACACACACACACACACACACACACACACACACACACACTGAAAGAAAAGTAAAAATAGAACAAAGATAGAATGAGCAAAGAGAGAGAGAGAGAGAAAGAGAGTGAGAAAGAAAGTGTAAAAAACCAGATTCTTTGCTTCCACTGCAGCTCTTTACCATCAAAGTTAATAAATTCAGAGTGCAAAATTAACTCGTTAGATCATTTGCTTAATTTTTAATACTTGACTAGTCACCCACGCAAACAAACACACACTAACGTACACAAACACACACACACGTAAACACACATACACACACACACACACACATTCATGCATACACACATTTGACACATTCATAAACACATCTGTATGTTTGTGTATATGCATTTTACGTATTTAATGGATAACGATGGCCTAAGGTTCAATGCAACCAAACCTAAAACTTTTGAAAACATTCATTGGCCGGTTTACGTCATAATGTTATTAAAATTGATTATAATGAAAACGCCATAATAATTATACTATTACTGATGAAATGGTTCTATTATAATTAGCGCTATACAAATGTTAACAACAATCAGGTATACATACATGCATCCACACATAAACGACATTCTGATAAAAATGTAAAAGAGTTGATTACTAAATAATTTTGATTCCATTTTTAGTTTTTTTAGGATTTGTAATTTGAATGTGAGTTTACATGCACGAAAATATTTAAAATAAGCTCTCTTTTTACAATCGTCACTGGCAATCATTACAAGAAAACCACATCTTCTTTTCGATTTCCAGATTATTTCTTTTCAGTTTTCATTGATATCATTTCTTTGATTTCTTTGTTTTGGTTTGATAAAATAAAAAAAGTCAAAAAAATGTCAAAAAAATGCTAAACATACCTACATACACGTACATACATAATACATACATATATAAACACCTACATACATACACACATACACACCTACATACATACATACACACACACACATACATATATACAAACATACATACATAAAATACATACATACATGTTGTTCACACAAGTTATTTCTCAAGTGTTTATTACCAAGTCCTGGATTAAGAAAAAAATGTTGCCGAGCTGTCATTATTATTATTAATATTATTTATTATTATTTTATATTATAATTATTAATATTGTTGTTGTTATTGTTGTTGTCGCCGTTGTGATTAATGTTAAAATTATTTATTTTACTGATGTTATGATTGGCAAGTTTGATATTGTTACAAAAAGAAAACACGTTTCAAATCTTTCTTTCTTCTCGTCATAGTTTATAATGATTATTATTATTGTTATTATTATCATTGCTGTTATTTTATTAGCAGTAGTAGTAGTAGTAGCAGCAGCAGCAGCAGCAGTAGTAGTAGTAGTAGCAGCAGCAGTAATAGAAATAGTAGTAGTAGTAGTAGTAGTAGTAGTAGTAGTAGTAGTAGTAGTAGTAGTAGTAGTAGTAGTAGTAGTAGTAGTAGTAGTAGTAGTAGTAGTAGTAGTAGTAGTAGTAGTAGTAGTAGTAGTAGTAGTAGTAGTAGTAGTAGTAGCAGAAACAACTGCAGCAGTAGTAAAAGTAGTAGTAGTTATTAATTACATTATTATTTTTATTGTTGTTGTTATAGTATTTTCGAACCATCATCAAAGTGGCTCACTGACCTATGATAATTTAACAACAACAGCAACAACAATAATAATTATTATTTTTTTTATTATTTTAATTTTATATTATCATTTTGTAGCGCAATTTAACCTAATTTAATCCTAATAATATAGCGCTTCACATATTGTCATTATGCATACTCTAGAATCTGTATTATTTATTTGAAAATAAAAATTGTCTAAAATATTAAATAACTATAATAAAAAGTTAAAACAAATAATAATTTTAATAATAGTAATAAAAATAATAATATAGTGTTTTTATTACTATTATTATTATTTGCCTGACGTCATTTTGCGTCTGAAATGTGAATGAATATAACAGGCATGCAATACAAACGAACGGGCTCGAGGAATCAATAATTTATGAATGAATAAATACGTGAATGAATGAACGAAAGAACGAACGAATGAATGAACGAACGAATGAATGAATGAACGAACGAATGAATGAACGAACGAATGAATTGTGAACGAATGAATTAATGAATGAACCAAAAATTAAGAAATGAATGAAGAATTTAAGAACGTATCAACGGTTAAGAATGAATGATCTTCGAAACGTATTCATTCGTTACTTCATTCATTCATTCATTCATTTCGTAACGAACAAATAGACGAATGAATGAACGGATGAAAAAAACAAAAGAATGAATGAATGAGCGAACGAACGAACGAACGAATGAATGATTGAGCAATCGGCCAAGATAATCCAGCTAAACATTTAATAATAATAATAATAATAATGCTAAAAATAGAATAAAAAGTAAATAAAAACCCGAAAATAACTTGAAAAAAATAATTTTTTCGACTTTTAACATCTTGAAACGGCCCCTTATATTGTTCTAATAACCTTATTTCGTTCAGCATTGTGTACGCGATGAAGACTCAAGCGTATCTTTTCGCTGTGTACAATACGCACGTAGGTATAGGCAAATATACGCGCGTATTATACACATATACGCAACAATATGGGTATCATATGAATACGTATGTTTGTTTGTATGCATGTTTGAATGTATGTATGCACGTTAGTATGTATATTTGTATATATGTATGTATGTATATATAAATGTATATGTCGAAACGTATATATATGTATATAATATATATATATACATATATAAGTAGACACGTGTTTATATGTGCCACTGATATTTTTGTTTATCTCATAAATAAATGCGTTGGCTATCGCAGCATTCATGTATTTTACGTATTCGTCGGTATTGTATCGGTTTTTTGTCGGTATTGTAACCGTTATTTAATCGGTATTGTAATTGGTATCGTATCGGTATTTTTTTAATAGAAAATTTTACGTTTTCGTGTTTTGTATGATGGAATAGGTAAGCATATATATTTATATAGTTATGTATTAATGATATGTGTATATACCTCTTAAAATGAAATGATACAATTGTATGTATACGTTTGCATATGTATATATGTGTTGTGTGTATGTGTGTGTGCATGTGTGTGCGTGTGTATGTGTGATTGCTTCGACTGTTGTTAAAATCCAACCTCATTTCTTATAATAATGACGATGATAACAAGACGAGTCGAAATTAAGTTAGTAGTAGTTGTTTGTATGTTTGTTTGTATATTTGTATGTTTTTGTATGGTAAGTTTGTGTGGGTATAACTGTTTTGTTGTTGTTTTTTGTCGTATCCGTAAATACTTGTTGAAATGAGTTAGTTGTGTTGTTGATTTTTTGTATTGCTGTACCGACGGAATCGGTATTCGGTATTTGTTGTAACTTTTCGATTTTTGTATCATCCGATGTAATACGGTATGTATTGTAACTTGTAGCAACTGTATATATGTATATAAGTAATGTAATCCATTTTTCAATCAGTTTTGTAACGTAAATTGTAACTGTAACTGTAATTTAAAGCATAATTTAACCGATATTCTATCGGTATTGTGACGGTATTTGAATCGTTCTAATTACCGTTTTGCCTATTAAATTACATTACACATACATTACATATTAACGATAATACCTATTTTGTATATAATATACATGATACCTATTTTTTATGATAGTCTAAACCCAAAAAATACCTATTTTGTATACTGTATACATACATATAGCAAAGGAAGATACAGTTAGCGTTACTTGATAAGGTTTTACAGCAAGTAACAATTCAATGTCTTATCACAAAATAAATGATTGAAATTGAGTATGTAATGATTAAAACTACGTACGATCACGTGATATTTGCTTAGAGAAAATTTCCGCCTAAATGTGAAATTCAAATTTTTGAAAATTTGAAAATCCCGCCATTTCGTCAAGCCGGAAGTAAACAAAACTAACGGTCGTGTTTGATTTGTCTTAAATTGAAAAATTTTAATCGACGCCAATAAATAAGTAAGACAGGCAATTTCGGTTTCAATAATTTTACAAATTCTTCAAACTCGATTGATTTTGTTTTAACTTTTTAATTTTTGGCTTTAAATTAAATACCTACTCTGACTATATAATAGCGATAAACTTTGAACAAAAATACCCAGCACAGATACGTTTGTATTGTATTTGTAGGCGGTATTATCAGTAGTAGGTAGGCAATTTGGCGTATTTGTTGACGGATTTATTTATTACTTCGTTTCGATTCGTTATCGGTTTCTTTATCGGTATCACTTGAGTTCGTTATTTAACGGTTAAGAGTCGTAATCGATATTTCTCGGATTACTTGGTATCGCAACATAATCGATATATATTCGATATTCGAATCGGTTTTTTCAATATACATTTGATATTGAAATCGTTGTTGTTCGGTATGGCGGTCATTATTTTTATGCTATCCGATATCGTAATCTGTATCGTAATTTGTATCGATATGGTTTGGTGTCATTGCTATTGTTAGATTTCAATACACGTTAAAATCACATTACTTAAGAGTAATGTGATTAATCACATTTAGTTTAAATTTGCTACATCAATTATTAGTAGAAAACATAGACTTTGTTGATGTAGCCCTTAATTAATTAATTAATTATTAATAGTATCGAAAAAAAATTCGAGATGCGACCTCTGTGTATTTCAATAATTGTTATTATTGTAGATATTAATGTTTCTATGAATGAATGTGTGTATATGTGTATGTGCGTGAGTGTGTGTGTGTGTGTATAAGTGCATTTTTGCTCAGGTCATTCACTATTGTTTATTCGCTGATTATAATAGGCGCATATCTTCTTGCTATTATGAAAAGAATTAAGGTACGGAGCCAACAAATGAATTGAAATGACGTCATAAATAATTTTAATATTGTTACTAATTAATATTATTATGATTATAGTGATATTAAATTTAATCGATTTGACGATAATTGATACCAAAATCATGTTATAACTTATAAGCAATTTTTCAAAAACAGAACTGATGTTTGTTTGTTCGTCTGTTCGTTTGTTCGTTCTTTAGTTCGTTCGTTTGTCTGTTTATTTGTTTGTTTAGTCGATTATTTTTATTATTATAATAATTTTTACAGATTACTACGCGGTGTGGCTCGTAACAGGAGTAGTTGTAGTAGTCAAGCTCTCTTTGTCTTCTCTCTCTCTCTCTCCCTCTCTCTCTTTCTCTCCCTCCCTCTTTCTCTCTCTCTATATATATTTATTCATATAATACGATCGTTGTCATTGTTTACTACGTTTTAAAATTAATTTGTAATAAGAACAACTAGGAGGATGTTAATGATTATTTTTTTTATTAATAATAATAATTATTATAGTTATAATAATAATTATTATTGTTGTTGTTGTTGTTGTTGCTGTTCATTATCGTTGTTCTGTTATTGTTCTTGGTGTCGTTGTTATTTTGGTATAGTTTTTGTAGTTATAAATTTGTAAACTTGTACATGAAAGACCAAAAGTAGCTTTTTTTCAAATCGTCTCACAAAAATAATATATATAATAATTATTAATATTATAATAATATAAAATAATTATTAATAATATATAATAAACACTTCTAATAATAATAATAATTACTTATATCACAACTACTTATTTTACTCGATTTTTGTTGAAAATTACCTTTGTCATAGTAAGGTATTAAATTGCTAAATCTAAATTATTTCCTAAGTGCTTATCAGATATGTTAATGGAACCTAAACAATTTACAATCGAAATCGTATCGTAAATCGAATCGTAAAATCGGTTTACAATCGTCTTCTTGTTCTCACTTCTCCTTAACTCGTGTTAAACACTCTTTTGCTAAATCTGCATTTGATTTTTCTGGCCCTTTTCTCTGGAACTCTCTACCTCCTTCTCTGACTACTTCTCCACTTTTAAAGTTCAGAGCGAATCTCAAGACCCATCTGTTTGCAAAATTCACTGAGAAGCGCTGTTGAACATCGCGAAAATATAGCTTTACAAACTGGTTGATTGATTGGTTGATTAAATGCTTATTTTTTTTTAATAAGGCGGATAAAGATATTACTACAACTGCTATTACTATACTACTACAACTGCTGCTACTGCTACTACTGCTTCTACTACTACCGCTACTGCTGCTGCTAATACTACTGCTATCGGTAATAGTATTATTTAAAACAATAATAATGATGATAACATTTTTCTCATCTGTCGACAATATCCACCTAAACCAGATGGCGCAATATGGTAAGGTACGTTGACTTAAATGAATTTTATATTGCGGATTATTAAAATTATCATTAGCATTAATTAATTTCAGTAATTATATTAATTATAGTTATTATTATTAAATTATAACTTTCGAGAAAGTCATCATACACGGCAGGAAAGATGTCAAATGTTACGCTATTAAAATCCAATCCCAAAACTTACTTCATGATATGTATGCACCGTGCGAACTGCGGCTGATGATGCCGAATTAAATTTTGTATAGGAATGTGTATTATTTTTTAACGTCGGTACTCGCGTATTTATGGTATAAGTGTACTTTAGATACACACCACACACACAAACACACAAATACACACACAAACACACACATCTGTAAATTTATGTACAAGTGCATACAACACGTATTGGCAGAAACACACATATTTACCCTCATTTAACACAGGTCTAAACTGGTTTTCAGTAATTTACATACGTACAAACACACGCGCACGCACGCACGCACACACGCACGCACACACACACGCACACACACTCATGACAATAACGACATAATTACACATGTACCACTTTTTTTTACATCAAAGATATTGCAGTAATTTGTTGCTCTCCTAATTAGATTTCACTAATTCTCACCGCACTAATTTTTTTCTCTCTTCTAACAACGTCTGCTCAAGTGGCCGTCGCCTAGCTGACTAACTAGGATATTAATAAGTAAGACATCTTATTTATTTATTAACAATTCGTCCATAGCTAGAACAGTAGCGGCTGAATTAGTTTTTAGCTCTGACT
>NW_008703570.1:12861366-12869475 GCF_000326865.2 Helobdella robusta
AAACAAACACACACAAACACACATACACAACACACACGTACAGACTTACATACGCAAACACATACAAACATACATACATACAATTAGTTATGTAGTTTTTATTTTAACGTCTGGCCTATCTGTCTCTAGTTTAGTCCATTTTTTCATACTTTATGCACGGTGTTTTTGCAATAAAAATGTCAATTATAATTGTTTTATTGTGAATACAAAAATGTTTTAGATATAATTTGTTGCTGATACAATTGTTGCTGATGCAAAATTTGTTGCTGATACATTTGTTACTGTTACAATTAATTAATCGTCAATAATGCCTATATTGATACAATGATATCTTGATACATTGAAGGTTGATACATTTTTGTTTTTACAATTGTTGCTAATATTGTTGTCATTGATACAAAACTTTTTGATGCAATCGTTGTTGTTGATACAAAAGATGTTGATGCAAGTATTTTTATACAAAGGTTGCTGAGACAATTATTGATGTAACGGTTTTCGTCTGGACTAATCGTAATATTGGCTGATATAAAGTTTTGTATTTGAAGGTATAAAAGGTACATTTTAAAAGTTTTGAAAGGAACTTTTTGGAACCTTCTTGTTACCCATCTGTTAATCAGAGCTTATATCGTTAGCATCTCCCTTCAAAATAGTTTGATATTTGGAAGATGTTTTCAATGTAGGCTTCTGAGACACAGTCTACATCTTGATTGATTAATTGATTGATTGATTGACTGATTGATTGACTGGTTGGTTGACTGGTTGGTTGGTTGGTTGATTGAATGGTTGATTGATTGATTGAGTAAGTGAATGAACGATTGATCAAATAAATTGTGGATTACTTGAAAGACGAGTGAATGCTTGATTGATTGATCGGTTGGTTGATTGATTGTTTTTCATTAAATGATTTTTACATTGTATTTATAAACAAACATCACTTACGTCTATAATCGTTTCATAATAAACAACAAAAAAATTAACATATTTTTACTTCATTTCATTCGAAATTTTCTAAAAAATTTGATTGGCTTGTAGTTTGACCAGATCTGTAGCCATGGAGACGGCGTTTCTGTTAATGAATGGTTGTACATATACATAAATATTATATATAGATAGATATAGGAAGAAAAATCAAGAGAGAATGGAGAGAGAGAGAGAAAGAGAGAGAATGTATTATAAGTGTGTGTGTATGTCATACAAGAGGGCGTTTGATTGTCAGTTCTCTTGTTTTCTCCGTTATTTATACGTTGTAATAGGAAGAGTGTAATAATAGACCTTTAGGCTTTAACCTTTAACCTTTTTTGAATAATTATTTATTTATATAATTAAAAAAAATGAGCACATATAACAATTACTCAGTACCTTATGGAGAAACTAGCAAGCACGTCTTACTTAGTCGGGGAGCGGACGATGACGTCATGAAATTTTACGCCACCACCAACCAGCTAAACTACCACAAAAAATTCTTGGCCGGATCCTATTGTAAACTTTACGATGTCAAGAATATCCAATCCGGATACACCTCGAATAGGCGCGTATTCGTTAGGTACACGCCTGAGTTGGATCTGCTGGATAACCCGAAATTCGGGTAAGAGCTGAGATCTTGGGAGTTTTGGGGTTTTCATAATTTTTTATGTAACTTTATTATTGAATGTCGAATATGATTGGCATTCAGTTACTAAAATAATTGAATGAGTTATTTTATTAGTGTTAATAATAATTGATGCTACGGTTGTTGCCAAATAGTTTTTTTCTAGTTTTTTTGTTATCAAAGTTTTATTATTTATTTATTTACTAATCCAACCATCCGTCTATTTTTTGTATAAAGCAAATCTTTGAGGGATAATTACAAGTCCATATCAATGGTAGATTTCCAGACTCCTCCCTCTTCAACTTTGCAGACCAATCATAACAAAGTCACTACCCACAGTGGATTTTCCAACCAATCAGCGATTCACAACCCCAAAATGCAACAAGTAGTTGATTTCTACCAGCTTGTTACATCATATTTTGTTGTTGTTACCATAGGTATTAGAAAAATGTGTAAATGGTCGAATGGAATGGTTATGAGAATAAATTAACGGGTTACCTGATTGAACCAACCAATCAAATAAATCTACGATTAACCAATCAAGCAATCAACCAGCCTAGTTAGTCAATAAATAAATAAATCAGCTGAGCAATCAATCACTCAATCAAGTCAATCAATCATTCAACCTATTAACTAATCCTTTAGTCAACCAATAAAGCTGTCAATTTATTATCCAACCAATCAAATATCAATTCATCTATTTTCTCAGTCAGTTAATTTTTCCACTTATCACTCAACCAACCCAGTCAACCAATCTATCGGCCAACCAATCACTCAATCAACCAACCAACCAATCACATGAAAGGTAATGAAAACTCGTCTGACAACATGCATAAACAGCGAGCCCCACTTACAACACATCATGCCAGACAGAAAGCAAACGTACCTCGATAAGGTGCTGAAAAAGGACCCTTTGCAGCAACTCAACAAAGGATATGTATGTGTATCGAGCTAAACTCAAAAATTAATCGAAATCCATGTTATTAAATCAAAAAATTTACATGTTTAAAACAATTCATCGAGAATAAAGTTAAAATAAGTAAAAAAGGTAAAACTAAAAATACAGAGCAATTTTACAATTTACTCGCCAGGGCCCTGATCTTAGCCAATCAGAAACGAAAGAAAGGTTTCAGGGTAGCCAATTAGAAGTTGCTCCCCACAATGTCCTAAATTCGAAAAAATTCGGCAGCGGTTTCACTAACAACCAAAACATGGACCCCATAACGTTTAAACCGGACGAGGCTTACGATAATATTTTACCTGTTTGAAATTGTTTTCGCGGTTTTTTCATATTTTTTTTAGATGAAATTGTTTTAGGAAAGCATTTTTTTTTCAATCTTTCTGTTATTTTTCTACTTGATCTAGATCTAATCGTCATCTTCATCATTAGTTTGGTCATCATCATTTTCATCGTCACCGTCACCACTGTGCCACCGTAATTACTTCAATCGTCATCATCATCATCTTTGATGACGTCATTTTTATAAGGGCAAGATGACGCAGCGGCCGACGGGCGTATCAACGATGAAGAGTGAATATTTGCCCTGTGACGTCATCGATGTTCGTCCAATCAAATTGCGTTAACCTGAATGTGAATGAACGAATGAAAGAATACTGAACGAATGAAGGATGAAATTAGGATGAAATTTAAACATTTATTTTTCGATAAAATGAAAAATTAAAATCACAAAAGGGTACGGAGCCGAATATACGAATGTCTTGCGGGACCAATCACAGATCGGGTTACACAAACAGCAGCCGGCCTATAGAAGCAAGGGTCATATAAATAAAAATATTCGTACATTCATTCAATTTTTGAATGAATAGATGAATGAATGAGTGAATGAATTGATAAATAAATAATTGAATGACTGGATGAATGAGCAAACGAACTGATAACCAAAAAGCAACAACTAAATAAATGAATGTTCTTGTTGAAAAATAAAACACGACGATAACAACTATAATAATGTAGACAACAACTACGTCAAATTTCCAAAAAATCAGAGTCCCTTTTCCTGTTTCGACCCTTCACCAGAAAAACCCTCCGTGACCTTTGGGATCAAGATAACTGACACGGGGTACACGGCCAATAGAGGGCCGACATGGAACTGGAGAGATGAAATTGGCGGGATTAATAATAATTACGTTACCGAATATAAATATCGGTTATTATTATTATTGTTTTGTTGTTATTATTTTAACCATCATCATCATCAGTAGTGAAGTCATTTTAATACGGCTGATCCTAAGTAACCATTACAACCACATCAACATCTTACCAGATTTTTAGAGAGAGATGTTGACCGTGAAAACCGAAAGGCTGAGTTTTACGGCAACATTCGGGACTGCCCATCCGAAATTAGGTCAGGCTATTCCGGAAGTAACATGGTCCACACCGGAAGTGGATATCTGGGTCAAGGGGTCGGCCATGGTAGGGGTGGTAATGACGTTGTTGAGTCACGTGGTCGGGACGGGCAGGAAGAACAATGTTTGTTGGATTATCAAACGAGGTAATGATTATGATGATGATGGTAATTAATTGTAATATAATAATATTATTATAATAAATTGATAATATTTATAATATAAATTATTATTTTATAGGAGTATCATTGCCAGAGATAATAATAAATCAAGACAGTTCTATAGGAAGAGCGCTCCGTGTAAAGAATGAACGAATGAATGAATGAACGAATGAACGAGTGAATGAATGAATAAATGAATGAATGAACGAACGAATGAATGAAATATTTAATCGTAAAGATTCATTCAACTCATTTTTTAGAACGATAGTTTATTAAATTAGAATTTTAAGTAATTTTGTCTCTTTGGTAACATTGCTTTGTAATAAAAAAAAATAAATGAATAAATAAATCCAGATATTCTCTCTTTCACTTATTTGATCCTTCCTTCATTCATTTATTTATTCATTCATTCATTCATTCATTTTCTCAATCATTTGTTCGATTTTAAATCAAACACAAAATTAAATGTTTTTCGCTAAGTTAAAATTAGAACGATCTAAACTACGTCAAATTATTACGTCAACGTTATTGTTGCTTTGTAACAAATCAATCCATCAACTTTTCCATTCATTCTTTCATTTATTCGATCATTCATTCGTTCATTGGTTCGTTTGTTCATGCATTCATCCGTTTGTTCAATTCTAAACAACCAATCAGCCATACAATCAACCAACAGACCAATCAACCAACAAATCAAACAATCAACCAATCAATCAACGAACCAATCAGCCAATCAATCAACCAATCAATCAACAAACAAATCAGCCAATCAATCAACCAACCAACTTCAGTCACACAGCCAAATCTGAATCGTGGATGAAATTAGTTTCATATTCGCTGTGCTTAATGCCGAACGTATAACTCGGAGGTTCCTTCTTATTCAGCCAGACGTTCTCCCTCTTGTAGGCCGCCGGACCCGGAAGTAGGTCGTGGTATCCACCGGAAAGGGGTTCAAGGTCAAGGTCGCGACGGTGGCGACGGGAGGAGCGATTGTGAGGATTTTTGGCTCCGATGGTGATGATTGGAGATTGGGGCAGGTATTTGTTGATTGGTGGAATTGTGTAGGCACCTGGACCTGGAACCTTGGGGTGACAATAACAACAACAACAACAATAATAATAATAATAATAATGATAATAAAAGCAGCAATAATAACGATTACTAACTAATTAAATATGTAACACAACCTATTCACAAATCAATATGAAAATTTAAGTGAAGTTAGTTACGCACATCTCGCTTTGTAGTTTCACTGTACGTTAGTCTGCTTGGCAGCGTGTAACTTGGGGACTGGCTATGACGGCTCATCACTAATTTGCTGCCTACCAATCCGGAGATGTTGTAGGAGCAGGGCCCTGAGAGTTTACCGGAAGAAAAAAATTACTTGCATAACTGACGTGGTTGAACAGGAAATGATAAAAAATTAAAAGTTTATGTAAACACGGACGAATTCGTGAAGAAATGTACTGTCAATCAAAATATTCGCATCAATTCTCATTAGAAAAAGACATTTTTCCAAAAATCAAACCCCAACAAATCAACCAACCAGCCAACCAACCAACCAACCAACCAACCAGCCAACCAACCAACCAACCAACCAACCAACCAACCAACCAACCAACCAACCAACCAACCAACCAGCCAGCCAACCAACTGACCAACCGACCATCCAATCAATCAACCAACCAGCCAATTCAAACATCAATCAACCAATCAAATCACAACCCTAACCAACCGGGAAACTGATCAAAAGATTTAGACCTATGCTTCTGACCGAACGTGAACGACGGTGGGTTGGGTTTGTTGGAGTCGGTCAAGTACCTCACCTCGTAGCGGGCCGGGCCGGGAGAGGAATCATTGGCGGCCATCTTGTGCCGGAAGTGGAGTGTGTAGGTCGGAGATGCACATCTGCCAGTCCGGACTATATTGGGAGCGGGGTAGTAACATGGGCCGGGACTCGTTGGAGCACTGATCTGATTTAAAAATTGAGGAACGAGTGAATGAACAAATGAATAAATGAATGAATAAATAAATAAAGGAGTGAATGAACAAATAAATTATTGAGTGAATGATAGAGTAAATTGAATATGAGAAACAAAAAATGTATAATAATCATTTAAACTCAACGATAATATATTAATCAATCAATCAATCAATTAATCAATCAATCAATCAATCAATCAATCAACCAATCAATTAGTTTATAAAGCGCTATTTCCGCGATGTTCAACAGCGCTCCTCAATGAATTTTGCAAACAGATGGGTCTTGAGATCCGCTCTGAACTTAGTAAGTGAGAAGTAGTAAGAGAAGGAAGAAGAGAGTACCAGATAAAAGAACAAAACAACATCAAACACAAAATAAGGACAAAAATTAACCTTCATAGCCCTACCCACAATAGGATAAGCTGGACCCTTCACGTGATTGCTTCTCGGATCGTGATTGGTTGTCCCGATTAACTGGGGCAGCGAATAGCAAGGCCCCGGACTCTTATACATGGCCGTGATTGGTCGTCGAGGACGGGTGTACATGTAAACCATTTTTTTTTGTCGGTTTGGTTGTGGTTTCTGTAGTAGTAGTAGTTGTAGTAGTTGTAGTAGCAAAGTAGTGGTGATAGTAATAGTAGTAGTAGTAGTAGTAGTAGTAGTAGCAAAGTAGAGGTAGTAGTAGTAGTAGTAGTGTCAATAGTGGCAGCAAAAGTAGTAGTAGTAGTACTTTCTGTTGTAGGAACAATAGTTGTCGAAGTGTATAATTAAAAATATAATTATAACTAAATCATCATCACCATAAAAATGGTTATCATCACCATGGCTATAATAATAATAATTATCACTATGGTTATAATAATTATAATTATTATAATTATCTCCATCATCATCATCATAACCAACCTTCCAAAGAAGACGAAAAAAATTATCCCCAGTAACAAACGATTGTCAGCGAGTCAAGTCAGGCTAGCATATACGCACGCATTATTATTATTCTTTTTCTTCTTATTATTATTCTTTTTATTATTATTAATTATTCTTCTTTTTCTTCTTATTATTATTGCTATTCTTCTTTTTTCTTCTTCTTCTTATTATTGGTCCTATTAGCTATTATCATTAATGTTGTCTACAGGTCGATACATGTGTATGTGGGCTCTATATGTGTGTGAATGCTAGATATATCAGTCGTATTATTATTTATATTAGTTGTTTTTATTATTATTATTGTTATTACTGTCTGTTGTTGTTATTGTTTTATCGTCATCAGCACCGCATCCATGCTCATCGTTCGAACATGTCAATACACGCATCGCCTGTACGTAAGTTCTATATATCCCAATATAATAATAACAATAATAATATTTATTATTGTTATTATTATTGTTGCTGTTATTATTACTATTATTAACGGCCATCATTATCACCATCAGCATCACTTTCAGTGTGAATGAGTTGGTTTGGTTGCTAAGGAACCGTGCGATAAGAACCGCATGTCTGTTTAATATTATACAACGCGCTGACGACGACGATGATGATGATCATCATCATCGTCATCATCATCACCAACATCATCATCAACGTCACGTATATCATCATTATCATTACCAGCGAGATGGCTGTATTCATTTTATTACGGTACAATAAAAAAAAAATTGGTAGAACAGAATGGCAGTATTCGTAATAATAATAATAATAATAATAATAGTAATAATAACAATAATTATAACAATAATAAAAATATAATAATAATAATAATAATAACAATTGCATTCTATTATTGTTATTGTTGTAGCTACAATCTACAAGCGACGAACCACTATTGCAATCATTAATATTACTTTAAAAAAAAAGAAGCTTTCATCTATCGGATCGTTGAAATTTTTATTATAAAAGTTTATTATTATTATTATTATAACTATTATTATTATTATCCATAATTACATTATCATTATTATCAGCTAAAGGATTAGAGGTAAAATCCATTATAACAGAAAAACAAATGCTTCG
>NW_008703570.1:12869525-12874748 GCF_000326865.2 Helobdella robusta
AAACCACAGTTTAAATAGTACGAGTTAAAATTAACAACAATGAATATGCTTAAAATATTGGTAAAATAAATGAAGTGGAGAGAGAGAAAGAGAGAGAGAGAGAGAGAGAGAGAGAGAGAGAGAGAGAGAGAGAGAGAGAGAGAGAGAGAGAAAGATAAACCAAAATGAGAGAATAAAAAAGAGGAGCTATATTAGGGTAACTTTAAAGGGGACTAGATAACTGTCAATTGTGACTTTGGATCGTCATGAAAGCTGCTCCAGTAGCTATCCTTACACCCGTAAATATCCGGTTGTTGTTGTTTATCTACATCGATGACGTCATGATGACGTTTGGGTGTTGTGATGCATAATCCAGTCTGTCTCCAGAACTCCTTTATCAGACTGTCAACGCGTTCGTCCAGCTTCTTCTTTCGCTCTGAACTCTTTCCACCACCATCATCGTCGTCGTCTTCAACATCATTATCATCATCGCCGCCGTCGTTAAAATCATTATCATTATCATCATCGTTATAATTGTTGTTATTATTGATTGGGATGATTAAAAACCTAGCCATCCAAATACCATTGCTCCTATCATCAACATTATTATTATTATTATCATTATTATTATTATTATTTTCATTATAATCATCATCATCATCAGCAGCAGCAGCACCGCCATCATTATCAGCACCTCCAGCATTATCGTCGTCGTCGTCGTCTTCATCTTCTCGAACCATCACTCTCCATATACCGGCTTTCAGTGGTTTCGTGATGTTGCTCAAGTCATGTGTCGCCATGGTGACGAGTTTCGGTATTTTGACTGCGCTGACGTATGCTACTACGTCATCCGGATCGACCAATCGCACTTCGACTTTCGCCTAGAGTGAATGAATGAATGAGTGAGTGAGCGAGCGAGTTGAGTGAATGAATGAATGAGTGAGTGAGCGAGCGAGTTGAGTGAGTGAATGAGTGAGTGTGTGTGTGAGCAAATAAGTGAGTGAGTAAGTGAGTAAGTGAGTGAGTGAGTGGGTGGCTACAATGATGTCATGGTGATGGTTACGGCGATGAAGTGATGATGATGATGATAGTGGAGGTGGATGAATGACTTCGATGCAAAATATAGCCAGATGTCACTAACTTCCTCTTGCAGTTGAAGCGTATGGAAAGCCACCACTAAATTGCTGTCCGGTCCAAATAGGGAAAGGTAATTCCTGAACATCATCTCTTTCTGCTCGTAATTTGAACCCACCTGGATAGAGAGAGAGAGAGAAAAAAAAAGGAGAAAGGGAGAGAATGAATGATAAATGAATGAATGAATGAATGATGAATGAATGAATGAATGAATGAATGAATGAAAACGAGAAAAAAGAGAAAGAACGAATAAATACTTGACGAACCACAAAAAAAATAAATGAATAACTGAATGAAAAAAAAAAGGAGAAAAAGAAACGACGGAATGAATAAAAAAACAAATAAAAGAATTAACAAACAAACCCAAACCTGCACACCAATGACCTTGCGACCTTTCCTCTTCCCAATTTCAAATGGAACAAACTCGAATAAGGCCTCAATTTTATCAGCACCACCACCACCACCATCACCACCATCACCACCACCACCACCATCATCATTACCATCATTAGTACCTAGGGGGCCTTCCAATGTTTCACCCTGACCCCATAGGGACCACGTTACAACCACCCCTCTAATTTTTTCTTCATGTTTGAAGACGTAGGCATCTAATAATGTTAATGAAAATAACGACGATCGCGCCTTTGTGGTACTACTAGTTTTAGCGGCTGTAGTAGCTGCAGCAGCTACAGCAGTAGTGGTAGTTAGGCTGCCGTACGTTTGCCGTGTTAGTCGCGTAAGCGATGACAAAAATGTGAGTAGAACTACTCTGTCATGACTAGATGACGATGAAGAAGAAGATGATGATGGTGGTGGAGATGGTGGTCGAGATGGAGTGTCGTTATTATTATTATTATTTTTATCATTATCATCGTCATCATCATCGTCGTCGTCGTCATCAGGAAGATCGCCACGATCGTCATCTACGTTCCAGATGTTCAGCCAAAATGAATCCATGGACGGCAGACCTGTGATGACGTCATCGTCATCATCATTTATCAGCATCAGCATCATCAGCATCATTTATCATCACCCTACTACACAGACACGCACACGCACACACACGCACGTCTCTAAAATTAACAGTAATAAGAGTTATCATATTTGATTAGATGCTCATACTATGGTTTAAAAACAAGAATAACAACAATCAAAATTATCATCACCACCATCACATCCCCATCACCAACACCACCACCACCACAACCATCATCATCATCATCATCCTTACCGGCATTACTGATGAGTAAAAAGTTTTCATCGACCTGATTGATAATCTCCTGGTTGACGATGGCTTCGAACTTTCGCGCGAAAAAATCCGGGTTATTCTTTGTCGCCTGTCGTCACCATAATCATCATCATCATTTTCATGATCATCATCATCACTACTACCATTTCACCTTTATAATCATCACCATCATCATCAACATCACCATCACCTTTATAATCATCATCATCATCATCATCATCATCATCACTACTACCATTTCATCATCATCAACATCATCATCACCATTATCATCATCATCATCATCAAGTGACCTTCAGTCTTTCAAGGTCGTCCATGGTGAAGTCATTGGGCGAGCAGCCACACCAATCGACTATGTGCTTGTACTGGCAGTTGCAACCTGAATGGTGACGAAGAAGAAGAAGATGACGACGACGAAGATGATGACGTCACTGATGACGATAATGTTGATGATGACCATGTTACGCAATTATCATTAACCCTGATGATGACAATGATAACGATCAAGGTGATCATCATGTCCATAGTATATTAACGTAAAAGACGACAACGATGAAAATGTTGATGATGATGACGTAGATGATGACGTCACAGATGGCGTAATAATAACCCTGCTTCCTTTTCCAGTTGGTACTATGTAGGTTATTGTTGATCATTGTGTGGCAGAAGCGGCTGTTTTGTAACATCGTGTGGAAGAATGACTGAAAAATGATGATGATCACGATGATTATTGTGATGATGATGATTGTGATTGTGATGATTGTGATGATGATGATTGTGATGATGATACTTGGGTCAATGATGATGACGATGATGGCATCGTCAGGTGAGGTATTATTACCTCAGCTGGCAGCAGCGCATACTTCCAGTACAGCTTGACCCCATTCAACAGCTGATCCGACCCATATGTTAAGTAGGTCACGAAGGATCTGTGCAGACCAATCCAATCGCTTCCCCCGTCCACGTTGACTCCGCCCATCAGCCTCCTCTCGCCCAATCGCCACATCCGATGCTCGCACTCTAAAAATAGCATCTCCAGACCCTGGCGCTGGATGAATCTGGTGGTGGTGGTGGTGGGGGGGTTGGGCTGAGGTCGTCGCGACAGTAGCAACCACAACGACCCCAACGGCGACGACAACAGCAACGATAATAATAACAGCAATAATAATAACAACAAAAAGAGCCGACCTAGCAGTATTTCTCCCGTGGGACTTCAAAAAGTTCATTCCCTCGTTCAGAGTCAGGAAGGCCTCCAGTTGCTCGATCGGCCTGGAAATTGTAATTATAAATATCCATGAATAATTATCATATTATAATTAAATGTAATTATAACTAATTATAACAGATCCGGTGGTATCAAATGTATCACTAATTTAAGAAGTGATAGTACAAGACGATCCACGCTCGCAGATTGAAAGTCATTGAAACAATGACAAATAAACTAGCTACATTAAAATTTTGAAAATTTAAAAAAATGTCGATCACTTACTTAATGGGATAATCTGACTCGCTGAGGTTAATGAAGTAACTCCAAGGCCAGGTTTTGAATGTCAAAGCCTCTTTCATTGTCGAAAGCAGCATCTCCAAGAGGCTTGAGCCACCCCAAATTGTCGCGAATCTTTTCTCCGCCATTTCCACGTTGTGTAATTTCGCGGAGAGGTTTGTCAGCATTTTGTGTAGGTAGTTTTGTCTCTGCGTGTGTTTGTTCATATGTAAGTGTGTTTGTCTGTTTGTTTGTGTTTGTGTGTGTTTGTGTGTTTCTGCAAGTTTGTATGCGTGTGTTTGTGTGTGCTTCTGAAACAATACATTATGCAATAGATCCATCCCTCAGCTGTCATCAATATAATCTTCATCTTCTTCACCATCAATATCAGCATCATACTCATCTTCTTCCTCGCCATCACCATCATCAATCTCATCACCATCACCCTCATCACCTTATCAACGTGTATGAGGTAGTAGTGGTGCGGACGATAGATGGACCTCAGAAGTCGGACCACCTGCCTGAAAGCTCGGCCAGTCAGCGAGAGTAAAAATAATATTTTGACCTTGCCGTCGTCTGATTCGCTGCTGTTGCCGGCGATGACGTCATTGTTGTTGCCGTTCGTGAAACCGTTGTTGTCGCTGCTAGCGGTGGCCTCCTTATTGAACACTTTTGCTGCAAAAATATTAAGAATAATAATAACAACCAATAATAATAATAACAACAACAACAAAAACAACAACAACAATGATAATAATAATAAAATCATTATTTTACTCACCGAAACCAGTTTTGAAAACTTCAATTGTTAGATAACCACCACAAGTAGTGATGTTATTATTATTATTATTATTATTGTTATTATTATTATTGTTGTTGTTATTATTGTTGTTGTTGTTGTTATTATTGTTGTTGTTGTTATTGTAAACCCTTTTGTGCCACTTAGCTCTTTTACTTTTCGCGCCATTCGTAACGTTCCAACTCGTCGTCAGTCCAGTGACATCATCACGTGTTGTTTTCATGTTGTTGTTGCTGTTGTTGTTGTTGATGATGCTGATGTTGTTGTAGCTGGGACAGGGTCGATCGCATAGGCGTTGGTGCGTTTTTGCGGCCGATGTAGCGTTGAAAAACACGCTGCAGTGACATTCGACGCCGTATTCGACACCGGCATATGAAAAACCTTTGAAAAATATTTTCAAATGTGTGTATGCGTGTGTGTGCGCGCGTGTGTGTTGTGTGTGCGCGTGTGTTGTGCGTGCGTGTGTGTGGGAGAGAGAGAGTGAGTGAGTGAGAGAGAGAGAGAGAGAGAGAGAGAGAAAGAAAGAGAGAGAAAGGGAGAGAAAGAGAGAGTACAGTTTTATCATGAAAGTTACATGAG
>NW_008703570.1:12874798-12878432 GCF_000326865.2 Helobdella robusta
AATAAACTGGAATGGCATGCAAATTCAACTCCATTAAATTAATTTCATTCTGTATCTTCTCGCTACTAAAATACCAGGGCCTATTTTCTCAAAGCACCGAGAAGTACAGCAGCGATACGTGCTCCGTTTGCCTGAACAACTTCTACAAGGACGTCACGCAGAGCTCATGGAAACTGGATAAATTATACGAAGAGATGAGATACAATGTGAACAGTTTCATATCGGCTTTCAACAAAAACAAGACTGAAATACTTAGTATTGCATTTTTTATTCTTCAAACTTTGATTTTTCATTAAAAATGATTTTCTATATCTGCCCGGTATAACCAGCTGGGGGTGGGTGATTGTCCCCATTTAAATTATGGTTGGTGAATTATTTATTCTAATATAATCTATTTACTTGAAAGACAATTGCTTATCGATGACGTTGACAGGCTGATCATTTGTTATTTTGTATGTATGAATTGAAAATTTTAACCAATTAAAACATCCAACATCCAAAGTCCCTGTCGTTTTGATTAATCGCTGTTTATAATAATAATAATAATGTGTGTGTGTGTGCGTGCGTGTGTGTGCGTGCGTGTGTGTGTATGAGTGTGTTTAGGAAGAGTGTAATACACTTTCAACTTTTGATCTTTAACCTTTAACCATTTTCACCCAAGCAGCCTTTACACGGCCATGCAATAATTACTTTTAAAAATATGCCAGCCGGACCCATGTTATTATTTATTATAGATAAAAATAATAATTTCAATGTAGTTATTACGTCTACAATTATTTCTAAGAAATATTCACGGAGGCGAAAATGGAAATAAAGGCGCCAGGATATATGGGAAGAACAGGAGTTCCTGGAGATACGGGATCAACTGGAAATACGGGATGGACAGGAAGAACTGGTCAACCAGGTATGACAGGATCACCTGGATTGACAGGAAGAACTGGTCAACCAGGTATGACAGGATCACCTGGATTGACAGGTGTTCCGGGATCTCAGGGATATACTGGATTACCGGGATATACTGGATTACCGGGATATACAGGTTATCTTGAATTTTGTGAACAATTTCAAATATTTAAAAACGGAGTTCATTTGATTTTGTTTTCTGTTGGGAATTTTTCGGCTGCAGATAATATTGAGTGGTTAGAATTTTCTAACTCAAGAAATTTATTTTTAAAGTACATCAAATTGTTTTATCGTATCAGTAGAATAATATTTACTGAACCTTGATGAACCAAGGTAACACTGGTTTGCCTGGATCTACTGGCAGCGTTGGAGACACAGGATTTGTGGGACTACCAGGCCAAATGGGAGCTACAGGGGCTCCGGGCATGCCTGTACTTGGTAGACCACCCGCCGTTTCACCAAAACAAAATTTTTTCCACGGTAATGAATTTGTTTTTTTTTTATTACACTTTAGATACCATTTTGATATGTTGTTATAGGTAAAAAAGTGGTTGGAAAAATTTGATTTAATCAAGTATATTAACTAGAGCATACTTGAAAAACAATTTATATTTAAACAACTCAATTGTAAAATATCATTGAAATAATCTTCCTGGCACTTCGAAAGATACCACACGACCAACCACCTCACAGACAACAGCGTAGTCCAGATCGGCAACCCACTATTCAACTGCGAACTGAAGGATTCTTTCGCGATGAGTTTGAAGGATATCAGCACAAAAATGAAAAAGAACGAGAACTTTGGAGCGATCTACAACGAGCGCATGAGCCTCTTGAAGCAGAAACAAATGGCCCTGATTGAGAAATACTCACGCATTATGAATGACTTCCAACTGAGAATGGCCAATCTTGGTTCGTGCTGCTGTTAAATTTTTCAATTCAGTTGAAAATTACAATTACTTAGTGTTAATAACATATCAATCTTTTGAAATTTTAACTCAATCAACATTTCAGCAAAACAACATGTTATACACTATGTACATTTTTAAATTACAGCAGATTACACGGTTAGAGGATTACCGGGGCTCATGGGACAACCGGGAAAACCGGGACCTCCAGGATCTCAGGGTGCAACCGGAGGAATTGGATTTACTGGCCAAACTGGTGTGACTGGCCCATATGGATATATGGGAGCAACAGGGAACACAGGATCAACAGGAATGAATGGTTCACAGGGATAGAGGAATCACAGGAAATACTGGGGCAACTGGTCCACAAGGCGATACAGGAGCCACCGGAGCAACAGGAGCTCAAGGTCCTCCTTCTCTAAAAAATTTCTATAACTCAAAGAAGAAATAATGGAGAAGATGTTGGAAAATATTTGAGCGTGGAAACAAATTCATTATGACGTGTTTCGTCTTTGAAGGCTGCATTTGTGTTACTGACGTTGCTCATATAAACAATTTTTTTTGTTTCGTTGAGTTGTAAAAATTTGTTGTTCACTGCAAATTATTCCGAAATACATGACAATATGAAGAGTTTAAAAAATTTTTTTCTAGATCTTAAAAAATTCATATTTCAAAAATCGTATTCAGAAAAAAAGTATTTATCCTTTAAATAAGGCATAAACCAAAAATTATAACTCGATATGAGGGATAATAAAAACCATCTGGCACATGAAGCCAGTGCTAAAAATCCTACGAAAAATAAACATCATGTAAAAACAAAAAGTTTGCAACCACCAACTCAATTATTTAAATTCAGTTTCAAATTGCTTGACCAATCATTTGTCAAAAAATCCTTTACTACGTCATGGAGGACCAATTTGTCCGGGTGGACCTGTTTGCCCTCTCGGTCCGGGTAGACCCTGTGGACCCTGTGGACCCTGTGGACCATTTGGACCCTTTGAACCTGTTTGCCCTCTCGGTCCGAAAAAACCTGTTTGCCCTGTCGGTCCGGGAAAACCTGTTTGCCCCGTTGATCCGGTTGCCCCTGTAGCTCCCATTACACCAGTCGCACCCGTAAATCCAAAGTAGCCTGTAGCTCCGGTACTTCCCGTAGGCCCAATGTCCCCTCGTACGTAATCTGAAAATGTTTTGTTGTTTTTGTGTGTTTTGTTGGACTGTTTGAGCGTTGTTTGTTGTTCGTATGTGATTTGTGTTGTTTTTTGCTGTTTGTATGTTATTTGTGTGTTTTCATGTTGTTGTTGCTGCTGTATTTATTGTCTGTTTTGTTGTTGTTGCTGGCTGGTTGGCAATTAAATAATAAATTAATAATAACAAAGAATAAATAAACAGCAGAACAACACTTAAACAATACAAAAATAACAGCAAAGTAACAAAATAAAAATAATAAACATAGGAAAAAAATTTTCCTTACAAACGGTAACATTGTGATTGAGAAAATATGCCAATTCATTTATCTTCTCATCCAGCATCATCAGATCATTCTCAACCAAGTCCAAAATTGACTTCAACTCAACTTTCTCAGAACTTCTCAAATCCACATAATCATTCAGTTCTTCATAAATCTGCATATCGCAATCTGAGATGCTGACGTCTCCATTTTTGTAGTCGTAGAAGTCAGCGTCATCATGAACACTGAATAAACTTTGAGAGTAAGCAAGTTGCGGTAATAGTGAAGTGAGAACGATGATGCTGATAATGATGACGATGGTGGTATGATGGTGGTGGGGAGGATTTATTGGGCAGTAGTAGTAGTAGTTGTTGTT